>NW_026931086.1:32500-44653 GCF_032062105.1 Saccostrea cuccullata | reverse complement strand
ATAATTGTAACATATATTTCTCATTGCTAAGATTATTATTTTTCTTTGTTATGTTATAAATATTACTAAAGAATGTGTTTCTTAGCTTAGAGAAAGAATTACATTGAAAAAGAAAATGTATTTCATCCTCAATCACACCAGTATTACAAACATTACAATATCTTTCATTTCTTGATGTGGAAATATATCTACCACTTTCTATTGCAAGTTTATGTGCACTTAGTCTAATTCTACTAAGAGAGGATCTCTCAGATCTTTTTTTTTAGTAAATCAACATAAGGACTTCTTTTTCCTGAGTATACTTTCTTGAAGAAATCAAGTTTTTCTGAACCAAAGATTTTTGACGTTTGCTCCTGAGTGCACTGATCAATGATTCTTTGTTTAATGTTTGGTAAAAGGTGTTGGATGGAACCTGTACATTTTGTAATGTTTGAGAATCCAAGATTATCTAGAATAGAAAATAATTTCTTAGTCCAAGAATTACAGTTACTTGTGGACTGATAAAGTTTAAAGGCCAAAGAATCAGAAGTTTTCAGGTGATTCCAATATTTGATACTAGAGAGGGAAATTTTGGACCAAAGTGGTAGTCTTTTAAGTTCCGCTAAACAACCAGCATTGGATGTTTTGCAGTGCACTCCAAGGATGTCTTTAATAAATTTTAAGTGAAAATTTTCAATATTTGAAATATCTTTGGATGAGAGATCCACTCCCCATATTTCACTACAATAGAGAAGAACTGGAAGTACAATAGCATCAAAGAGTTTTTCTAAAAGTTTACATGGGTTATCAAATCCAATAATTCTTTTCATTTTAAAACATGCTTTTCTAGCCTTTTCAATAAGCACAGCTGTTGCTAAATTAAACTTCCTATTACATTTCATCATAATACCTAAATAACAGTATCTTGGTACAATTTGTATTGCATTACCATTAAAACTAAATTCATTTCCTTGAGGCTAGCCATTTGAGTTAAATATCATAACTTTAGATTTATCTACATTAACTTGAAGTTTCCAATTTGAGCAATACACTACTGAATTATATATCCCCTTAGATTCCAAAAAATCCCCTGTTGTCCCCCTGTTAGTCCCTGACATTTTCCTGTCTCTCCCTGACTTTCTCCTATGATCCCCTGTCGTTGTCCCTGCTCTCCCTGTCCAGTCCCTGTCGTCCCCTGTCGTTGTTCCTGCCTTCCCTGTCTACTCCCTGTCGTCCCCTGACATTCTCTGATCTCCCTGTCCAGTCCCTGTCGTCCCCTGTCGTTGGCCCTGCCTTCCCTGTCTACTCCCTGTCGTCCCCTGACATTTATTTTGGCCAAGAAAAGGAGTTTAAAAAATATTTTTGTTGCATTTAAGAGTGAAGAATGATATAGTCTTGAAAACTTTAAGTATATTTTTTCTAAAATATAGACTTAGTAAAAAGTTAACACATTTTTAAATGCCTTAACTTAATCCCCTGTAATTTAGTTTCTATAACTTGTATAAATGTGATTTTTTTTGGTTCGGTAGCATTTCGGGTGGAGAACGGCAGAGAATTGCATCGATTCTAAAGAAGAAATAAATTAACAATTTATTTCATCTTGTGATGGTAGACGGCATATACATTGTACATGTACTTTATGAACCTTTTATATATATTTATAAACTTTTTCATTTTTTATTTGATCTACTTTGAAACATCTTTGAGCGTAATAACTGTCTTTGTAAAAGAACTAGATTTAAACAATTCGGAATACATTATCAAATCCATGCATGGGATATTTTGTTTTCCCAAAGAATTAAATGAATAAAAAATTAATTGAAAGGAATGATATATAAATGCATTAATAAAATAAATTTTTATTTAATAAATAAAAATTATTAAATAAAGTAAAAACTAGTATATTCATTCATTTTCTTATGTGAATAAATCTACAAATCGACTGAATTAAGAATGATTGAATTAATGAATAAATAAATAAATAAATGAATGAATGAATGAATGAATGAATGAATGAATGAATGAATGAATAAATAAATAAATAAATAAATAAATAAATAAATAAATAAATAAATAAATAATGAGAATTATATAAAGTTATTCATTTATTTGTTTATTTATAAATTTATCACTCATTTATATCCCCAAAATGTGTTTTATATCTTTTAATTTAATTATTTGCTGAAATATGCTACAAAGTATTTTATTGGCATATTTAAACGACTTTTTATTACTTTAAGTCCATGAATGGTATCAAAATGATCGTCTCATTATGCACAATATTAATCTGTCAATTAGACTTTTGATACTTTGTTTTGATTTTTAAAAAATCGGTTTTCAAAACCCTAACACGGTTCTAAAACATCATCAAAGCCATTGATGTTTACCAGTAATTAACTCGGGGTACACAGTCACGACACCTATTATCTTTTTCACTGACCGCTCTACCCTGTTTATGTTGTGGCAGGACGACCGTGTGTAGTTTGCAGCTGTTTGAAATAACATTTTCTTTTTGTATGAGAACTTAATTTTTTTTCAATCAAAACAAAATAAAAGTATCAAAGAAGCTATTGACGGGTAAAGATTGTGCATAATGAGACGATTATTTTGATATCCATCATGGAAGTAAAATAATTAAAAGCAGATTTAATATGCTTCAAAAATACTTTGACACATATTTTTTCGTAAATAGTTTTACATAAAATAAGCCAAAAAAAATTCCCATTTTCGAGTATTTGATTAATTTGTTTGTATCGTCAATTTTGAAGATAAAAAAAGATTGTTTCTATAATAAAAAAAAATACATGCAGTTAATAAGTTTATTTTTTTTCTTTTTTTGTTTACTAACTATTTAAAATCAATTATTGTATTGATTTTAAAAACTGAATTATTCCAAAATGCACCAATACCCCCTGCTCTCTCTCCATTTTTTTCTTCTCTCTTTTTTTTTTTAATACAAATGGTACAGCGTCAAACCAGTATTTAAGGAATAAAACAGATTGCAGCGAAATAAATTCATAGTAAATAAATAAAATACAATAAATGAATAATAAAAAAATTATTAATAAAATATCAATCTTTTATTTTTGAAATTGAAAAAAAACAACAGATTAATGAATCATTTATATCTGCAAGAAATTGTGTTTCTTTAGTTTTATTTTAAATACACACTTGCATCCGTAGATGTGCTACAAAGTATTTTATTAGCGTATTAAAACGCTTTTTTATTATTTTAAGTACATGATGGATATCAAAATAATCGTCTCATTATGCACAATATTAATCTGTCAATTTGATTTTTGATACATTGATTTGATTGAAAAAATCGGTTTTCAAAACCGTAACACGATTGTGAAAGAACATCAAAGCCATTGACGTTTACAAGTAATTAACTCGGGGTACACAGTACACAGTTATGACACCTATTGTCTTTCTCGCTAACCGCTCTACCTTGTTTATGTTGTGTTCAGAGTGACCGTGTACAGTTTGCAACTGTTTGAAATAACATTTTCTCTTTTTATTAGAACTGATTTTTTTTCTATCAAAACAAAATAAAAGTATCAAAGAACCTATTGACGGGTAAATATTGTGCATAATGAGACGATTATTTTTATATCCATCATGGAAGTTGAATAAATAAAAGCAGTTTAAATATGTTTCAAAAAGACTTTGATACATATTTATCGTAAATCAGGTTACATAGAATATGCCAAACAAATCCCATTTTCGGGTATATGATTATTTAGTTTGCTTGTATCGTCAATTTTGAAAATAAAAAACATTATTTTTATAATGATTAAATACATGCAGTGAATTAGTTTATTTATTTTTTTTATTTACTTACTATTTAAAATCAACTATTGTATTGATTTTAAAAACTAAAATATTCCAAAATGCGCCAGTACCCCTGCTGCCTTTACTTCTTTTTCTTTTTTTTCTTTTTTTTTTTTTTTTTTACAAAAGGTACATGTAGAAAGTCACTCGATTATTAAATGAATAAAACATGAATAAAACAAAACTAAGGAAACACAATTTCTTGTAGATATAAATGATTGACTAATTTGTTGTATTTTCAATTTCAAAAATAAATAAATTGATATTTTATTTATATTTATTTCATTATTTTCACTATTTATTCATTATTTATTCAAACCGCTTTTGCTTTCTGAGAATATTACAATATCATCAGCATATAACAGGCAATTTACATGAATATTGTTTACTTGCACAGGATCACATTTTCCATTTTTTAAGTCATGGACAATACCATCAATAAAAACATTAAAAAGTGTGGGGCTTAAGACATCCCCTTGTTTGACACCACATTCAGAATTGAATACATCACTTAATCCATCAGAAAATTTGATTCTACTCATTGTATTACTATACAAGGAAAATAAAATATTGAACATTTTTTGGGAAATATTACATTCAAGAAGTTTATAGAATAAACCTAATCTCCATACAGTGTCAAATGCCTTTCTAAGATCAATAAAAGCAGCATAGACCTTTTTGTTTTTGTAGTGATCAATTATTGTTTTTATTGAGAACAAATGGTCTGATGTTCTACAGTTTTCCTTGAAACCAATTTGATTTTCACTTATCAGTGATGTAGAGTTTACAAATTCAAGTAGCCTAGTATGGATTATTCTGTTGAAAAGTTTTCCTAGATTTGAAGTAATTGATATGCCTCGGTAGTTGTTAGGATCAAGCCTATTACCCGACTTATACAGTAATACTAAATAGCTCTCATTCCAACTTTTTGGGAATACACCAGAATTAAGTATAAAGTTAAATAATTTTTCAAGAGGTTTCAGCATTACCTATCCCCCACTTTTTAACATTTCATTTGAAATCATATCCATGGAAGAACTCTTTCCATTTTTCAGGGATTTAAGGGCACTTCTTATTTCAGTGATAGTAATATCTGGTTCAAGGAAATGGTTATGATGTAGTTTTTCTTTCAAGACATGAAATTTATCTATTATACTTTTATGAAAATTATTGTGATTGTTGTCAGCTTTGTTGAGTTTTTTAAAAAAACTGATAAAATTCCTCAGGGTGAACATCATGAGATGAAATTTGTCCAGTATTGATTTTATCTAATTTATTGAGTAATTTCCAGAATGACTTTGGATTTTTATTAATATTGTTGTTAATGTCATTACATATTGTGTTTCTGTAATTTTGCTCTTCAAATTTACATAATCTTCTGTATTTTGCCTTGTATGTATAGAACATTTTCCTATATTCTCCATTAAAAGGGTTCTTGTTTACAAGTTTTTCATAATTTTTTACTGTAATTCGCAGATCCGAACATGACTGTGAGAACCACGGTTTTTTCTTATTTTTACGAGTTTTATGCCTAGGTCCTCTCTTAATAAGTTTAGTCGATATTTTTGCACACTCAACAAGTATTGAGCTGAAGGCTTTTGAAATAGAATCACTATCAGAAAATTCATCTTTCAAAAATTCTGAAAATTTAATTTGGAATAGATTGCTGTGAATGTTCTTAGTGTAAGATTCTATTGCATCATTATTCCACAAAAACTTTCCAGGAACTGGTTTTAAATTATTTGAGTTATTTGAGCTTGGTTCTGAACAGAAGCTGTCGAATATTGCACAAGTAATTGGACAATGGTTTGATAAGGAAGTAAAATCTAGTACTTCAAAATAACCAATTGAATTTAAAAAGTCTTTTGATACAAGACAATAATCAACTAGACTACAACCGTTATAGGTTATACAGGTGGGTCGACATGTTAGGTCACCCGTTGTTCTACCGTTTAAGATTCTTTACAAAGGTTCAGAAGATTTTTGCCACTATTGTTAATGTGCTTGTGGTCAAGATTATTTCTTGACAAAAGTTTATCTGGTTGATAAAGAACATCATCTGAATTAACACATTCAGAATCAAATAAAACAAAATCAGGTTGGGTATTGGTGTAGGCATTGAAGTCACCTTGAAATATTACGTCACCATTTCTACTATATTTTACTATGTCACTAAGTAAAACTGAATATATTTGTTCAATGTCATTCACATTGCCATTAGAATATTCGGGAGATATATAAACTACTGCAAGATAAATATCTCTTTGTAATCTAAAGAAACTTTGATCAAGTTTGATCCATAAAATATCTGGATGACTATTGTTAATTGGTATAATACCACTTATAATTGTAGGTTTTGCATAAATATGTATTCCACCGGAATATCGTCTTGCCTTTTTATGTTTTTTCTAGAGCTTGAGTGAATTAAAATGTGATTGGGAAATGCACTGCCTTGATTTGTTTCACCTAACCAGGTTTCCACTAGGCTAGCTATGTGAAATTGTGACAACTGCTCTTGAAATAGGGGGTCTTGGATTTTTTCATTTGAAAGGCCCTCTATGTTCCACATACCCAACTTCAAAAAATTAGAATTATATGCAACATCTTTGGAATATTTTTTCATGATGAAATAATAGAGATAAAGGATACTGGATTACACATTTTGAAATTATAGTACAAGAGCTATAAACATATATTTATACAAAAAAAAAATGATTTTATCAATGACATAGAAGCATGTCTTCTGATATTACGAATTTTAAAAACTATTCATATAGTAACCACATTATGCTTAATAAGTAATACATCAGTAAAGTATACAATTATGTGGTCTATGAATTACACTAAACACAAAATTGGATAAATGGTACGTATTAACTACATTAATAACTGTAGATTGAAGCAAATTCTAGTGCACATAGATCAGTTTGATGTCAAAATTGAATACCATATCTAAAAGCGTACTAAAAATACAAATATAAAAATATCAAATGAACCATTATTTCTGAAGCTGGATGATATCTTAGACAATATGATCAATGAAGGTTAGTAATTCAACAGTATTCTGATACAATATAAACAATTACCGTAATAACGTAAGTATTAACGATAAGTTTACAGGCGCAGAGGACATATGATATGTCAACGATGGAATTGAGGGATAGACCAAGGTGCGTTCCAAGGATTCATCGGTGGGTAAAACCATGGCATAATGTTCGGTTGGCTGGGAGATGAGGGGCCACTCCCACGTACGGACATGTTCATTTGTCTGTTGAGTTTGTTATATTTTGCGGTTCTTTCTCCCGAATTTGGGGCGGGCTTGTGCTGGTTATTCCCCCTCTCCCGTGTGATGTTTAGAGCAACTTTCAGGTGCTTCACAATGGCCGGTAGGCCTTTTTTGAAGTTTAAATGTATATTGTCGTGGAACATATATCTTCTGTGGGTTCAAATGGATCCACCATTATCACGCTGGTATAGAGACGAGTAGCAGTAAGAATTTCATAGTTTGCCCGATCCACCATACTGTTTTCCATATCTTTTCTGTGAAGTATTGGAAGCAGAAATATTTTTGAATTCCCCCATGATGATGTGCACAATTCTAAAAGGTGCTTAAAATCTTCTTTTTTCACATTGTTGTTAGCGAGATCCCTCGTTCCTATGTGAATCAACACTGATTTGGGGTTGAATTTGTGACTGTGCTTCTTGACGAAATCTGAACACAATTTTGCTCCTCCTCTTATGAATCGTACTACAGTCTTTCCTTCGGGTGTAAATCGTTTGGGTTGAATTTTTCTAAGTATAGAATCACTTAGGATGAGGATGTCACAGTCTGTAGTGCTGTTTGTGGCCTCACCTGTTATAGGCAATTTTTGTCTGATGTGTTGGACAGCGTTTTATCCTCAGGGGAAGGATTTACGGTCGAACGGTCTATAGGTTTATCATAGTTGGTTGGACGCATTGGTTGTGGTTCTTGTTCATGTCGTGTTGGGCTTGTGTTTACTCTGGGAACAGAATGTTCACTGAGATGGTTCGCATTATGGTCAGGGGCAAGCCAGGATGATTTTGACATTTCAAGTTGTTCAATGCGGTCTTGCAGGTTTGTGATCTGTGACTGAAGCGTTTCAAGTGATACTGTATGCCCTTCTTGTAACCCTCTAATTTCTTTCAATTGATTATCCAGGACATTGGACTTCACATGTAATGAATCAATAGCAGAGTTGCAGTGTTTGACTTTGGAGTCAATAGAGTCTAATTGTTCATGAAGCTTTTTCTTATGCGTGTTCAGATGGTCCACAAAAAGTGACTGGGACAATTCTGGTATTTGCGAGATTTGGCCTTTGACCAAGTTCAGTTGAGAAAGTTTTTCAGCAAATGATTTGAGAGTGTTATCAATTACTGATAGCATGTTGTGGACTTCGGTGAATTTCATTTCTATAGTTTTACTATGCTGCTGTACTTTTTCTTTAGGTGTTATTTGTCGTTTAAGAGCCTGACCTGATTTTTTGATTGGAGTGGATTGCGAGATGTCTGTACCGATTAATTCACTTCCAAATGCTGCTTTTAATTCAGTCTCTGAATTGTTCAATGTGGCAGCTAGTTCATGTTCACTGTCAATATATGTGTCGCTCGCTGTCTTAGAAATGTCTTGTGTATTGGCTGTGTCGTGGCTCAGAGTTTTGTTAATCTGTTCTTTAACAAACATATATGTCCGAAAAAGATGTCTTAAATTTATATGCATCATATACCTAGTATTTTATCAGCCCTGATACAGGTGTTTTGGACTTGGCGAGACAGTGCCTGAGAAGTAGGGTTGTTTAACGCTCAGGGCTGAGATATCTCTGTCTCAGCTTTTTGTCAAGGGGCTGTCTCGCCCTCAAATTTTAATCCCTTATTTCTGTTTAATGTTTGTAAAAAAAGAGTAGAATTTATTTTAAAGTGTTAAAGAAAATATTTTTTTTACACTAAAATTAGACGTGAATCGCTAGACATTATTTATTAATGCTAGAATTTTGAGAAAATAGTTTAAAAACGGCGCCAAATGTTGGTACTTGTTACTTAAGAGAGGTACATGTACCTCCTGTTGACTGCAAACAGCGACGATGATGGTACTTGTGACGTAAGAGAAGTAACTCTTGTTTACCTTGAACAGCAACACATCGTACTTTGAAAAGAACTGGACGTTTATTTGTACAGACAGTAAGACACTGCCGAGTTTTCTTTGAATTTTCAATTTTTAGTTTAATACATATCGTAAAACAATCAATTACTATAAATCTCAAACCTATAAGTTGAAACGATTCGTTGAGGAAGTTATAAATCGGTAAGATGCAAATGTGAAAGTAGTACTTTAAAATTCTGGGTCTTTCAAATGTTTACAATCTAATATAATTTGAAATGTAATGTTTGAAATCACCAACTATTTTATTTAATGGACAGACTAGGCAAATCATTATATGATTATTTGCCTTTGTAAGGCACCCTTCATGGTAGGTAGAGCATTGATTTCGTGACCGGGAGGCAATGAGGTTGAATCCCTGCAGCGACTGACCTAAAGCGATAAAAAATGGGTAGCAACTGTTCCTTTTCAATGCACTCGGCACTTTCAAGTGAAAGTTGTAGATCCTTCGGATGAGACTTTAAAGTCCAAGGTCCCGTGGCACGACAGGCGTTGGTACGATAAGGATCCACTGCTCAATGGCCCTGAGTGCTGAGTAAAAGGTCAAAATCTGAAGCGCTTCACCGGTATATAATTATATCTCTATATGAGTGAAATAATCTCGAATGGGACGTAAAACATCATACAATCATTCAATTAATCACCTTCATTAAGCAATATATATAATATATAGGAACATCGAAAATAAAGAAAGATAACTCTAATTTTTTTTAAGGACAAAATACTAAGTATCAGAAAACATGTCTGTCTTTTTTTTTTTTTTTTTTTTTGCTTTTCGATTTACATGTATGATATAAAGAACACCACACCTATGTTTTGATTTCGTCTCTGGAATCAGCTCTAAGATGATCTCGGCCCGCACCCTACGGAATTGGCCCGATACCAACCTCTCCGGCTGATACGAGGACCGAGAGTCATGTAATGTATGTGATGTTCTACATGTATCAACTGCTTATTCCAACCAGAGAATGAAAAAGACAATTTCGTATCTATATGGAGTAGGTAACACAAAAATTAAAAACACAACTAAGTGTTTACTTGTCTGTTTGGTTTTTCCCACGTTTTCGACAATTTTAGAATGAAAAAAGAGGAAGTCATTGTGTTCCAAATATTCCAATTAGAAATTTGTGTGAGTATCTCAATTTAAGTGACGTTATAGAATGGAACCAAAACGTTATGGAATTATTTTAAGAAATGGGCATGAAGTGTTACAGCATGTAAGTCAATAATATTTTACACATTTATATTTACTTTCAAATGCTTTACTAATATTAGAATATGTTCTTTTTTAGTGGACTTACTACAATAGTGCCATTAGTATGGAAACATTTCCAAAATGTGTTGATTAAGTTTGTATTTTAAAGCGGCACTGTGACGCACAAAGGGGAAAATTTACAAATTTATAATTTTTGCATGGCGTCTGATAATTTTGTTCAATTCCTAAATGTTTTAGATTTAAGAAAATTACAGTTTTCAGAACCTAAAAATTATATTCTTAAGGAGAAAAATAAAAGTAAAAATAATTTTTGTATGCCCCAGAGCGAAAATATTGAATAATACCCTGGTACTTCTTCCTCCCTATTGTACGCGTGCGCAGAAAAGTTGATTAAGTTTCCATAGTTACCATTGTCTCAGGTACACTGTATCCCTTATTAAATGTAAGTAGACCAAACATTTTGATGTAATCTTTTTTAAAAAGTTGTTAGAACATATTTCTCACCTTTGCATGCTCCAGTTGTATGTTATTACAAGTTTGAGCTAAAAATAAAAGTACCGTGACTTTGACATACACGAAACAACGAAACGGTAGATACAACCTTTGTTTTTCTGGTACTGATGTTGCGCAGTTTATTCTTGCAGTTTAATTATCATATCTTCGTTATATATAATCATAATTATCATAAGTCTTTCTCTGTATGCTACAGATATCTTAAAAGAAAGACATGATTTTGACTCATTGTGTGCTTTTAAATAAAGGATCCTAAGCTCAAATTGACCACCTGGTACAAAAGTTGAATATATGTTAACAGAAAAAAACACTTTTTCATAACTGCAAGGCATTGTTAATCATTCTGATTTTAAAGCATCCCAATGCTGTGTGGATGAGGAGACCTCTAAGAGCTCACCAACTTTTTTGTTGGTTTAGCCCCCTTCTTTCAATTTGCTTCTGATGCTTATGTCACCTATTCTATTGTTATTGTGATTAAAATTCAAGACACGTGGTTAAGGTTGACCTATAAATATTCAATGGTTGTAGGGTAGAATCGGTTTTATAAATAAAATTGGCAGTAAACAACATATTGCTATAGTCTGTTTCTTTTGAAAACATGTCCAGACCTTTATGAAAAATTTTCATGTTTTTCAACAGAAAAGGGTGGCGTAAGGGGGGGGGGTAATATATCGCCATAAGTTATGGCAAAAATTAGAGCTCACTAGCGACCGATATGCTGGTAAAAAATGTGTAATATCATCTACACTGACAAATTTTTCTTTGCCACTTATGGCTATTGTTATTCATGCGCACAGAGGATCTTAATCTGAGCAAATGACCAACCGTTGAATGAACAGCAGCGTATACGCCAAATGCATGTTTACAATTTACTTCAATCATGTGGTTCAGGTCAATCAATGATCACATCAATGGAGTGTAAATTAAAAAAAAAAGAAACTATGAAACATGTCACGGACGTTTTTATTTGTTGTAAACAATCTAAAATTATGTTTAATATAAAGTACTTTGTTTTACACCAGCGCTGCAAAGGCAAGGAAAACGGAGCAGCATTTCATATGCATTTAAATGAGAGATTTAATCAAAACATAACTATATATACCAGGGATGACGTGTCTTGGCCATGGAATCCACCTGACAATATCATATTCACCGTTAGTACATAAAAGGAATTATTACTGACACAAATTGCTTTGTTGTATGACTGTGAGAAACAAAGACTTCCACCATCTATTTAACAAATGAATTCGCAGTACTGTTAAGGCTTGCTATGGTAAATCAACGGAATATAGACGTGCAAAAACGGGACTTTTTTCAAACTGAATTACTTTTCATAAAGCTGTTTAATTATCACACAACTTATGTGCTTATTGAAATAACATAGTACAACCCACTTTGTACTGAATTAAGTTTTGCCCCATCGATGGACAGTCAT
>NW_026931086.1:0-27500 GCF_032062105.1 Saccostrea cuccullata | reverse complement strand
ATATACAAAATTTACAACATGACATAATAAATCCACACACATTTCTACCTGACATAATAAACCCACACACATTTCCTCCCCTACGATTCCAATGCCCTTTCTCAAGAGAAAACTTTCAAGGGCATATATATTCTAATATTGTTATGAAAGTCTTAATACCAAAGATGTTAATTACCATTGCATTAATCCAATCCAAAGGATAACGATTAACAAAAAGATAGCACTTGTTTGAAAATCTCATCCAGTGACTGGGGCAACGTGCAGAAGTGAACCAGAACTCTACAAAAAAAAAAAAAAAAAAATAAATAAATAAATAAAAAATAAAGATTAAAACAGCCAGCAAAGTTATTACTCAGAGGTTTTACTTTGTATAAAAAGATCATATTCCAAATCAAACTAAATCATTGTAGACAAAATTCTTTTCGAAAATAGTTTATAAACCCTTCAAAAAAGTCATCAGTTTTGTTAAGATTACCACTCTATTTTTCATGTAATATGAAAGTTTGTTATAAAAGATTTTTTTGAGCTTAAATATTTTAATCAGTTTAACAAAAGAACATGTCATTTATTTAAGATACATGAATTACAGATATATAATGTTGAACATTATGATGAACATAATAAGATTGTTATACATGTACAATAATGATTTAGTATTAAATTAAAAAGTACACCGAATTAATTGAGAAAAAAAGCTGCTCCTAACAGAATACTAATCTGTGAAAGGAAACGAGTAAAATACAATTGATGAATCTCTATGATAATTCTTTAACAAACATAAGAACTTACGGTTGATTAGGAAAAGCAATAAAAATGGATATCTCATCATAATGACAGCATTGAACGTAAACCACTAACTTTTGTCAAATGAGCAGAAGCGACGTGTTGCAGATCAAATTTATATTGGAAAATCCTTTTCCGCATGCGCATCCATGGCAAATTGAAAATAAAAACCATCAACAACCTTTTGTTTGCATTCCTGTATGTTGATAGAATTTAATTTTGTAAAAATAAATATAATTATAATTATATATAAAAATATCTTTATCCCGGAAAAAGGCAACTTATACAGGATGTTTCATAATATATGTTACATTTTGAATCTCCAATTTGACAGACAAAAGAAAAAGATACAGATAAGTCTTTTTATCAAATTGATGCACATATCCTCAAGATTCATAATGTACAATTACCAACTAAAATATTAAATACTGAACATAATCTTAAAACATTAATGAAAATTAGCGAAATTTCCAAGTTGCGCTATTTTTGCTATGTTGAATTTCACAACGTCAAAAGTTCACATTACATGTTATAAATGATCTCCATTTATTCAACAACAAATCACGTTGTTTCTTGAAATTTGTATAAAACCTTAGACAGTCCTCATTTGAAGGTTCATGTATTTTCTAAGCTCATTCAATATCTGTGGTCTAGGATTGAAGACCCTTTCCTTAAGAACCCCTCAGAAAAGAGCCCAAAAATTGAGATTGTCAAATGAAGAGGTCAAACTCTTTCCTTGCATTAATTATTGATAATTTGTATACTGATTACTTCAAATCATATTTAAGAGTTCATTATATGCTGAAAATGCTGATATTGCCAGAATAAATTTCTGAAAATATCTATCAGACACTTTTCTCAGAAGTTTGCTACACTAAGGGTCTCGACTTCACCAATAACATCTCCGCTTCTTAATGACTTCTGGCTTTCTGAAATACTGTGTCATTTATCGCATACTGTCCGTCCCTGTCCTTTGACCTTGTTACTACCCTTCTGATAAGCATCCTAGAAAGCTTCTATTTTATTTTGGAAAATTTATTACATGAACTAGTAAATGAATAGAATGAATATTAGCGACATAATCTGAAAATAAAAACAGCTTTACAATTCTTACAATTCAGCACTGAGTGGATTAGTCAAGTCCATCTCAAGAAATATCCAAATTATGACATCAACGTTTATAGCACATTTAATCATTTCAAGACCATGATTTCCTTGACTTTTTCACATGGAACAAAAATGCAGGATTTAATGTTTAAAATGATATAAAGTATGTAATAGAAGTATGATAGGTAAGAAAAATAATTAGATCTCAAAATGTAACATATATTATGAAACACCCTGTATATAAATATGACAGCCAGTTCTCTACTGACATTTTACTTTTTATTTACTTTTAGCAACTTAGAATTGTTTTCTTTTCCAGCATTCTAAAACTTAGTGTTGAGCTAATTCCCCTAAAAATCCATTAAGTTACCTGTAAGTGTTCATTCTTTTGGGAAAACTGTCTCTACTTTTTAAGAATAGACAGTTTTTTCAAAAGAAATGGACAATGAAAACAAACAGAATGGAGAGTTATAGGTAAAACTTGACATGTGCACAACAGGGAAACCGAAACAAAAACAAACGATTTAATGTACATGTAAATAACAAACAAACAAACAAACAAACAAAAAAAAACTTGGAGATTTAAGTTAATCCAGAACACAGTGTCTGCATCGGATCTGTTTGATTTTACACATTTAAATCCATATATAATCCACATTATTTCAATGCTCAAAACGATTTTTTTTTCACAAAACTGGAATTTAAATGACACAATTTCACATTTGATTAAGAGTTTGGAAGCATCATTCCCTGGAGAAGAATCCATTCTAAACTTGAAGTAGGACAACATTAAATCCATCATCCAGAAAAAGTTTGCACCATGAAAATTACACTGTTGTAGTGAATATTTCGGTAAAAAATAATTAGAATTGATGCATTTCAAGATTTGATTTGAAATACATTTTCATTTCGAAGTTTGACTCATGGCTATCCAACATTCGGAACACAATTTGCATTTCACCATTTCATTGCTGCAGTTATGTCCTTAAAAATGAATTCAAATACTGTAAAAACACTTTTGGTTTGTAATATCTGTAGATGTATTTGTCGTCGAAGAAGTTTTGAGGGGATCAGAGTTTTGATTATATTTTCTTTTATGCTTACTAATGTTTACTTCCATGTCAAAATATCACTGGTTTTGTTCATTTTTTGGTTTCCATTCGGTTTCGATTCTGTCATTTTTTCTCTCGAGCGGAGGGAAACATGTTTGCCGTTACAACGAATATATTAACTGATGTTGAGGAGTTGAATTCTTATATACATACTACCATTCCCCGGAATCCATCTGTAACTGTCCATTCTTAAGACAAGAATCTTTTGTTATTCTCATCTGGAAACACAATGACTCTTCACCAACTTGCTGTGCATCCCAAGCTTACCTGTAACTGTCTATTCTGTAAACAATGATTTTATTGTATGTGTGCTACCTGTTTTGCAAATAAAAAAAATCTCAAAACCAAGAGAAACATGTTTTAAGTAAGAGAAAGGCCTCAAACTGCCATTCTGCTAGAGAAAGAACTAATCTCGGGCCTACGGCCATTGATTAGTTCTTTCTCTCAAAGAATGGACAGTTTGAGGCCTTTCTCCTTTACAGAAATTTTGATGATAGCATTAATTTTCCCGTGGCAAACTGAAGTCCCACATTTTGTTGTATATTTAATTTCTATTTCACTTTCCTCTTCAGACTGATGTTTCTTATGACAAAGACATTTTAAGGGGATGTTACGATATCGGTACATGTACTGATGAAGTTTAAATACGCAGTCTGAAACATTCTTGAAGAATAAATGCAAAGAACTATTGCGAACTTGAAAACCACGTGTTTGTTGAGGGTTTTTTTTAAATATTTTATATGCAAAGTATAAAAAGGATTTAATTTTTCACAAACAAACATGCCAAGGAGACATACATATATTTGCATTTTCATTACGTTTCTTTAAACAACAAAAAGGAACTTGACGTTCATTTCTTTATGACTTCAATCACGTGATTAGACTTTCTACTACGGAAAGAAAACTGCCAGAGATATTTGGACTTAGATCTTGTCCTTAAGCACAGCTATTTATAAGAACTAGACAGAAACGAAAATAATTGATTCATAATAGATTTTTTAAAGACTATCATATTTATTTACATTGAGATACATCAAAATAAATGGTTAATCGTAGTTATAAATTGAATTCATATATTCATACATCTGTTATTAAAAAATGAATTCAATATATACAATTAAATATATACCCAATTGTACCAAAACAGTCAACAATTACTATTGCAAAGTGTCTGTACACACTCTTTTAATGTGAATTATAAAATTTTGAACATCTTGTATCAAAGAAGGAAAACTAGGGATGGCAAATTGTAACCGGTTAACCGAATACTCGGTTTGAACGATGGCAATCGGTAAGAAAATTCGCGCGATCGGAAAAACTGAAAAACCAGAAGAACTGGTTGGACGGAAAAAATTTTGAACCTAACTTTGTTAAAATTTATTTTTTGAAAATAGAAATCTTCGCATAAACGTTAAAAAATCAACATTCTTACATATCCATGTGGACTTGGATAAATTATGGTTCTCCGGATTGAGATCGTTTGGTAATTTGTCATTTAATGTTGTTTGAAGTATTAGTTACTGTTAAAATACCATGTCGTTAAACCGACTGTCCTGTATTTCTTTAATGAAAATTAAATCCCCATCGAGAACTGCGAATTTTTATGTTTGTTTTTTGTTGTTACATGTATCTATCTAATGATATTAAATGATATATTTCAGACCTAGTTTTAATTATGATGAACACAGAATGAAAGTATGTGAAATCTGCTTTAGAAAAAATCAGTGATCCTCAACAATGATGAAGTTTCCTTAAGTCTACATTGAAACTGAAAATAATATATATAAGCATGCGAGGTTTTTTAAAAGCAAGAATAAGACACAAATAAAATGTTTTATCATTTAGATTTGATCATTCTTCTTGTTTATATGCATATAGAGCCAAGGTCAGAATTAAGATCTGACGATACCTTCCCCATATATGTGTTTTTAAAATTTTTGAAATGTATGAAAAATATTCAAAATTTAACTTACACTCTGATTTTTAAAACAGTTTCTAATCGCCTTCAACAATCCAACACTTAAAAATTTGATTTTGAAGAAGTTTACTTTTCCCAAAAGGATTATTAAAGAAACAATACGCTCTGCTATTTTGCACAAATGCCTGGTACATCTGTCCTTATGGGAAAAAAGTTATGTACATCAAGAAAATGCGTATTTTGATACGGTTAAGCGGTTAACCGATGCGTAATTGTGTATTACCATACCTAGTAAAATCCAATCAAAAACCCATGTGTTACTTCAATTATGAATATATATTGTGATGTTTGATTATGTAAAAGCATGAAATTCTAGTTATTTCCATTGGCACCCTTCAGTAAAGAAATTGGAAAGAGTGTGGAAAGAGTGTGTTTTACTCTTCGACAAAGAAGGTGAGGATAAAGGAATGTATGTGATTTCATTTTTAATGTTGAAGTCTTGTTGGTTTTAATACATCCAAGGGACATGTAAGTTTTAACTTTCACTAGAAAAATGTAAGCTTATGAGAAAAAATAACTTTGCTTGCAATTTTGCTTAAATTTATCTAACAAAAGAAACATTTTATCTCCCAAACGAGGACAGGTTGGTGTTTTGAAAAGCTAACTTATAAAGTATAATCTTACAAAAGTATAACAATGACATCAAAATCTATTTAAATTCAATAAACTTTAAGGGAAAACTCATTTGATATTGTACTGGAATTGGAACTCTTGCTGGAGATTACAGTATATCTCCTTCCATTGATGCTCCCTTAAGGCCCTTTCACAATTGCACGAGCACTTTACAACACTTTGCGATCGGAAAATTTTAGCTTCACACGAGCTCTCGCCAAGCTTGCATACGTTGCACGATGTTTCGCATTCGTTGCATGCGTTTCAGTGGTCACATCAAGTCGCCTCAAAACAGTCGACATGCACACTATTCAGACGCGACATAATGCGATCCACGTTTATCACAATTCAACGCACGAATATTAGTACGAGCGTCTTACAACGTTTTGTGTTCTCTCAAGAGTGATGCACGATTTTTAAAGGTCGTAAGATGAATCGCAACTGTATATGCGTGTGTTGTGCGACTATGAGACTGTTGCTCAACGTGTCTCATGTAACCTTGCAACGTTTTACTATGCACGATTTATCAACTTCAATTTCCCATGCTTTGCCACTAGTATATGTAAACCATGTTTCAGACCACAATTGACAATGGATGCTGCTTAAACGGGTAGTATATACGAGGGCTGTTCAATAAATAATGTCCTCGGTGCTCGGAAAGAAGCAAAAGACGCTTTTCAATGATTTAGTCTTCATTATTTTACTTATTAATCTCCTTTAAATAAAACACATGTCCGTAACATATTTTATCCAATTTGAGGTTGTTTGTAGACCTCATTTTTGGGTATGACCCTTAGTATACTGGAAAATGGCAGATCCAATGTTTTCCTGGACTTGCTTTTTCCTTATTAAAGGTGTTTTTTTTTCAAGTTTGGAAATAGAAACAAGTCAAAAGGTCAAAGATCTGGCGAATATTGTTAATGTGAAAAAATATAAACTAGCTGTTTATCCTGAAAAAAACCTTAACTCTTTAGGGCATGCAGGTTAGGACGCTGTCATGAAGAAATTTATTGAGTGGATTCCTGATTCCGAGTCCTTCCTCTAGTAAACCTTCCAATTTTTTTTGCAAACAAGTTGCTTTTTAGACTCCTCCAGAAATTAAACTGTCACCCCGAATACGAATTTGAACAACGATACCACTAATATTTATGAAAATTGCATATAAATCTGTCTTTGTGCTCTTACAATTCTTTGCTCTTGCAAGACCTTCGCTGTTTTTGTCAAGTACATCTTATGGTAAATTTTGTTTTGAGGATTTTAAGCAATAGATTCAAGTTCCATTATCTGTCTGAATATCAGAAAAACGTGGATAACTACTGATATTTTTTTTTTAATGGTAAGACATTTGTACACGCTGTCGTTTTCACTCATTTTTCAAAATATAGGGTGACCTTTGAGTACTAAGCTTTTTTTACCGTCAAACGTTTCTTTATAAAAGTGTAAACTACCCCCGATGTGATGTCTATCAAATTTGCTTTGTGTCTTAAAGTCAATCCTACATCATCAAGTATTATTTGTTGAAATTTGGCAAACAGTACATAAGTTGTTATAATTCTTTGTTGGCAAGGACGGTACCCATTTTTGATGCCCATTATATAATTTTATATCATTGAAATCCACCTGCTCATTTGTCTATAAAACAGGCATTGGCTGCTGTAAATGTCACATAATTCAGTGAATATTTCTTTGGGATTTTAATCAAGTTTTACAGCAGCTTTGATGAAGCTTTTGTTTTCACTCCAGTTTACCGATTCTTTACCATTCATTTATAATGCAGTGTCTCGAAAAGCCCTTGTTTCCCAGCTTCTCGCAATGAAACTATGTGATGAAAAGTGGTCGCATCAACTGTTATAAATTCATTAAAGATTCAATTATGAGAGAAAGTCAAATTTAATGTCATATGATATCTGTATTGTATGTCATACAGTTCAGGACATTATTTATTGAACAGCCCTCGTATATATTCCCCTTCTCACTTGCACGATCTTTCACACCATAAAACGCATGATTGCACGAGCGTCTTACGTCCAATTGCACTGGTGCTCGTTCAATCGTCCGATCACCTGATCACTAGCGCAATCCTTTCGCATTATCTTACAACACTCGCTTTCATTGTATAGCAATCGCATATAGACGCAAGATATATCGTAAGATTTAATGCACAACGGTCTTTTTAGATCGTGCGAATTTCGTACGAATTCTTTTTCAAATACGATTATTTCAGCAACAGTTTGCGATCCAAATCAAAGTTTTTCGGTCGCAGGAATATTTTGTCGCTTCTGCTCGTGTGCCAATTGTGAAAGGGCACTTAGTACTGCACAAAATACTAGTGTAAGAAGTCCTCCTGCACACAATACATATAAATCATAGCAAGAAATTGAAAACCGCAGCAGAGAGTAAAGGGGGCACATTTCGTTCTGTCTCGACACCTCTTTGCATGTCGCATTTAGATCAGGTATTTAATACATAAATAATTCAGACTAAACAAAGGTGAAAATCACATGAAAGTTTTTTTTTTCAAATTGGAGAAGGGGAAAGCTAAAAAATAATGGGAAATAATGTTACATGTACATGTTTATCCACTCTAGCTATTTGTACATATCACCTCATATTATAAGACTTTCGTTGATATGAAAAGGCATTGAACATTTTGAAGAAATCTGTCTACGTTTCATTTGAAAATGTTTTTCTAATTTTAAAAGTTGCCCACGTGGCGCAGTGGTTAGAGCGTCTGCTCTAGAGTCGCGAATTAAGGAGTCAATCCTTACGTCGCGGGTTCGAATCCCACTGTGGGAACGCGGAGACCGGTCCTTCGGATGAGACCGTGTAAACCGAGGCCGTGAACAGTAGGTGCACGAAAAAGATCCCTCACTGCTCAAAGGTCCTGGGTGCCTAGCATAGGGCAAATTTGTAGCTCTCCACCGGCAAGTGGTGGTGTCTCCATATAAGTGAAAAATTCTCGAGAGGGACGTAAACAATATATAATCAATCAATCAATCTAATTTTAAAAAGGAGTTAATCAACATTTGGAATTCGGTCATTCTAATCTCCAATGTTTACATTATCTAATTGAACACTGAAAAACAACCCAGATGTTTGGCAAAACCGTAATTACTATTTTAGGTTTATGTAATAAAAATGTAGAAGTTTTGCCTTTTCCCATTTTAAATTTCCCAACTTTTATTTATATGATATTCTTTGCATTTTCCTTTTTTTAAAATTATTTTATGAAAAAAGGAAGGGTCTTACAAAATCTGACAAGTAAAACAACAACAACTGTTTGTTGCAGTTTCATCATGGGGGGGGGGGGGGGGGGTTGGAGGGGGATAACCTTCCAAAAAGCTGACCGAAAAAAATGTCCAAAGGGTAAGGGGCCTTCCCATATATTCCTTCAAGCAAACAAATTAATACATATTTTAAATAGCATAATGTAAATTTAAAATCTTTTCTTCATGGACAACTTATATGTTCTTTGAAATAACCAAATATTTTTTTCTAAAATTAAATGTAGAGCTAAATATTCATCTCATTAAAGAGCTTCCGTACATTGTCCTACTGTAAAAGTAATTTGTAAACTGTAAACGTCAGCACCCCTTTCAAAAGTTCATTAATAACATTCCTCTTCGTTTAGCAATCAAGGAGCTTCTGATCTAGGGTTGGTTTATAGTGATCACTACCATTCACAGACTTTGAAACAGGTATTTCTTCTTATCCTGATTCTCTGTAATTTTTTCCTCACCTGTGCCGTAGGCATAAGTGAGCTTCTCTGATCGAAAGTTCCCTTTATCTGTCGTTGTCATCTACGATATTGCGTCGCTGTAAACTTTTCACAGTGTCATCTTCTCCTCAAGATCTGCCTGCCAATTTCAACAAAACATTGCACAGGGTATTTTCTGGTGAAGGGAATTCAAATTTGTTCAAAAAGGGCCATGCCCTCCTTCAAGGGGAGATAATTATCAAAAAGTGAAAAATTAATGGCAACATTGAAAAATCCTTCAAGAACGAATGGCCCAAAAAAGATAAAACTTATATGGAACCATCGCCAGGTAGTGTGGATTAAGATTTCTTCAAATCATGAACTACAGCTATAGGGTGGTGCAACAATAAACGATCAAAGTTTTACATAAAAATGTAAATATGAAAAGTATTTTCGTTACATGTAACTTCAAAGGCTTGATTGGAAATATTTATATGAAAGTATCCTCAGGTAAATTCAAGTTTAAAATTTGATTCAATCATGACCACGAAGTTAAGGATTGGGCCTCAATGGACGATCAAAGTAAATTTGTGAAAATTATTACCCCAAGGGTAGGTAGGGGCCACAACAAAAGTTCAAAGTTGCTGGGAAAAATCATAGAAATTTTAAAAATGAAGCACCTGTAAATCCTTGGTTAGTGTAGTTTAAGTTTTGGTCAAATCATACATGTACCACCCCCTCTTCCTTACATGGGAGGTTAGGACTATTTATTCATTTAAAGTTTTTAATTCTAAACTGATTCTCGATTTTTTTTCAAGCCAGGTAAGCGATGTTGCCCCTGGGCCACTTGTAAACACAGTGTCATCTTTATCATCATTTCCAATAAAACAAAATGTAACATCGAATATTAAACACTGGATGCATAGATTTTTTTAAATCCCCTTCAGGTGAGCGAGGCTGTAAAAGAAATACTAATATTCCAATTAAGATAATACCTGACCACTTGAAGTAAGAAAGGGGTGAAAGTTAAGGAAGGGATTATATCACTTGAAAATTTAAAGACGAATTGTAGAGCCAAGGTTGACTCAGGTGAGGTTACAAAGAGAGATAATGTATATTTGCAGTAAAACTTGTTTAAAAATATCCAGATGGTTTATACCAAAATCTTGCCCTTTACATTGAAAACCCTTCAAAGTCACCTTCATAACCAGCATACGGAGTTTTTGTATCTCAGTTGATTCGATACGCAAGAGCATGCTCTATGAAGCAATTTCTAATACGAGGTAGATTATTGACAAACAATGCAAGTTGATGAAACAAAAATATCAGCAATCTCGTTTAAGGTCATCATTTCCTAAGTTCTATGGTCGATATAATGACATTGTCAGAAAATGCATTTTATTATTATGCTGATTGATGTGAATTGACGACGGATTTTTCAGTCATTTCCCGATCATGACAAAGGAGCACATGGCTGGTTTGACCGGTCTGCAGGGGATACTCACTCCTCCATGGCACCTGATCCCACCTCTGACATTTTGGAGGTCCGTTTTTGCTCTGACCCTGTTATGTATTGATTTATGAACTTTTGATCTTGAATACTGTTCGTCATCTCCACAAGATTCACTTCGTCAAATAACCTGAGCTAAAAGCTTTTCTGAACACCCGTTGTCTATCTGTCTTTTACATTTACAACATTTTCTCAAGAACCACAGGGACAATTCTTACCAAACTTAGCATAAAGCATCCTTAAAGTGGAATTTGAATTGTTAAAACAAAGGACCAAGTTCTTAACAAGGAAAGAAAATCAAGAAAAGAAAATTAAGGAGCCATTGGGTCATCCGGGGGTTAAGTGTAGATTCTAAATTATTTGAATTAATCCACGGGGTAAGGGGGGGGGGGTGTAGGACAATGCCACAATAGGTAATAAAAGTAAAAAAAAAAATTGTGAAAACAGCATGGAAAAATTCACTCGGTTGCGTGTTGTGGCCCACGTGGGCGTAATAAGGAAGCATACAGAATATTCTACCAGTGATACATGTACATTATGACGTCACAGTGGGCAATATGACTCCAATTTTAAAACACAAGTTTTGTAATAGTTGTATTTTGAGAAGTAATTTAACTCTAGAAAATGAATAGAAACGTGTGAATATTGAACAAAAATAAAATGTTTTTATTTTGTTATGCTGTATCTGTCAATTTGATCAAAATCTACCCCCGATGACGTCACGTGCACATCAAGAAACTTGGTCATGTCGTTTAAAGAGAATTTGGCTAAGACGACATATATAAAGATACGTAAAATGAAGTTTCAAAGCAAATATCGTGAATACATGCATTATGTGAAATTCACATGGAGTTCAGTTAATTAAAAAGGTATGGTAATTTTTTTTCATCCATTCTATTCTCTTTCGAAGACAATGAGATATATACGTATCCCATACGTATCCCAGTCGGCCTTTCTTCTGTCATTCCTTACAAAAATAATGCAGCAGAAAAACAATAAGCTGGATATTTCAAAACATAAGGTTTCTAGAGAAGGAAAGTTTGCCTTCTAAAATACTTGGAAAGTGCTGCTAGAATCCCGAGTTAAGCATTGTTTTACGAAAAATCTTAGTTCATATGTAAAAAATTCAAAACATCTGGTAAAATTTCTTGCAAATGTGTGGAATAATTATTTTACTGACAGGACATTGGGATTCTAGCAGCATTTTTTAGACAAAGTAGATGTTTTTAAATTATTTTATTTACTCAAAGAAATTAATAAACTCAGGGGTATTGCTGTTCTGTTAGATACTCTTTTATCTTTATGCAATAGTTAATAATAGATTACGTTTATCAGAGGTTTCGATAAATTATCAGACTTAATTTTCTTCAAAATATCTAAATTTCCCTAGAAATAATTTATATGCTTCCTTTACATACTTTCGCAAGGGCCGCCTGTATTGCATGATTATGGCTCATTCAGAAAACGAATCTTATCCACTCCTTTCCCTCCAGAGCAACCAAAAAAGTTGCTTAAAGAAATTTTTTTTTCATTAATAGATTTCAATTTTTTATTATATTTTTTCCAGGAAGATTAATCAACCACATGCATTCTTTTGGAGGAATCTTGCTGGAGCACCTATCTAGAACATAGGACACATAACGGTACACTAACAGTTTGTACAGACAAGTGTCAATTGAAAACTCCCTTTAAAAAACCCAGACCAAAAACAAAGGATATTGATTATTATACTCCTCAAAATGTAATTTTTGGGTTTAATTGAAACCAAAAACCAGAATATACCAAAGGATATTGAATATTATACCCCTGCATTATGAAACTTGGGGTTTTAATTGGAGTCTGTCAGTTTGCCCATGTTTACATGATAGTAAAGAGCATGGTTTATTATTCTTTTTTTTATTTTATTATGTAAATTTGATATATTCATTAGGTTTCTGCAGATTATCTTTCTTTTGCAAATCTGAAATTTTTTTTCCCTCCAAGTTATGGATGAAAAATTGTTTTAAAATATTTTGTTGAGCATAGTTTTGAATTTTTTTCATATTCAGGACAAAAAAAATTGTAAAGTTGACCCTAAAACTTCCTTGTTTCAGCAAGTTTAAAAGTATGTTTACGTCATGTACATTAATTACAAAAAAAAAAAAAAAAAAAAAACACACACTCTTTCCCTACCGGTAAATTTCTTTATTGGTCGAAGTGTCTGACTGGGTTGCAGATTACATTAGGTTAGCTGTTAAAATAAGGGAATTGTATACTCCTAGGGTAAAATACACTTTCTCTCAAAGAAAAACCAACAAATATCATATCGACCTATATATCTTCTTCGTGTTATATAGAAAATGAATAGGAATTTTTTATGAATAATTGTTAAGGATGTTAAACACAACCACCTCAAAATTTCCTGTTGTTTAAATTTTGTTCTTTTTTCGTTTTTTGATTTTTATTGTAACAACTACAGCTCAACGCACTTTTAAAGCTCACAAGCTTTTTTCACACAGCGACATTGCTCTGAATTGTATTATATATAATGTCAAGGATAAATGTCCTTAAACATTATTATCTTGAGTTTCAAAAGTGACTGTTTTAAAGGGTAATATATCAGTAAATGATACGATTTAACAACTATATGAATCTTTCAAAGGTATAATTAAGTTGAATAAAACGAGCTTTCTTTTAAACCATTTATTTGAAATTTTAACATTAGCTTCTTGAGTGATTGATTGATTGTATACTGTTTAACGTCCCTCTCCAGAATATTTCACTGATATGGAGACGTTCCCATTGCCGGTGAAGGGCTGCAAATTAAGGCCTATGCTCGGCACTTACTGCCTTTGAGCAGGGAGGGATCTTTATCGTGCCACACCTGCTGTGACACGGGGCCTCGGTTTATACGGTCTCATCCGAAGGACCGCCCCATTTATTCGCCTTTTACGACAAGCAAGGGGGTACTGAGGACCTATTCTAACCCGGATCCCCACGGGGAAGAGTGTTTTTCTAAATACTTTGCATATTTGCCATACTCGTCTTGGTTTTGTCGAAATGTACCGGCGAAAAAGGACAACACTGCAGAAAGAAACCATGCCAATAAGTAGAATAATGAAGTATCGTTTATCTTCTTAAAAAGCAAGTTCTTCCTATTGAAAGAAAATTCTTTCACATTTACGGTTTGAAACTTCAAAATTTTGCAGTGGGATGGATCTTTCATGATTCTAGATTTTAGAAAATAATTCTGAAATATGTCAGCTATTTAACATAAAAAGCAGTGGAACAGATGAGAAATACTGATATCATCGTGTGCGTTTATGTCAGAATATACAGAAAAATACAAGTTACGGGAACAATATTGTGCTTACTGCCTTAATTTCTGAAAAAAGCTCCTGTTTTCAATAGAACCGATAATACGGCGGCTGCAATTGGACAGGCACCATCAAAAATCATTTAGGAATAGTTGTAATTTTTCAACTAAGAGTATATAAAAGTCAAACCAGTTATGAAGCGTTGATAATATTTTTAATAAGTTAAATAAAATTTAAATAATCTAAACACTCACTTTTAAAAGTATATTTTGTTGCCGCTATAGACAATATTGCGTTATAAAAATGTTACCTTAATTTGTGTGCAAAACCATGTGAGCTTCAAAAGTGCGTTGAGCTGTATTTTGTTTATGCACATTTGGAAACTGTTCGATTAGACTAAATGAAAAACAATTACACCCCACCTCCCTACTTTTGGCAGTGTTCCAGTTGAGTAAAATTAACATTAAGAATTAATATCCTCGGTTTTCAGAATCTCAGGTTAGCCTTCCTTTTAATTTATGCCACCATTGAACACACAAATAATTATAAGTAATTTTGTTGGGGCATACATACCGACAGAAAACAATTTTGAAGAACCTGAAAAAATAGTTTTAGTATACCAAAAAAAAAAAAAAAAAAAAAAAATTGCATGTTATTCAAATCAAATATTTTTTTTCAAATCAAATCGTTTTATTCAAATGGAGAAAAAGTTGTTTATTTTTGGAAAAATAGCTATTTATTAGGTACGTACTTGCACAGGTTGTTAGTATAAACTTGATCTACAGGCTCATCTGTTCTGAACCCTAACAAAATACTATAGTTAAAACATTAATATGACATCATCTTTTGTTCTTTTAATGCTTTCTATTTCTTGCAAGGCCCTAAACAGTCCAATAAGTTACCTGAAGCTGTCCAATAAGTTTGAAAATCTGTCCATTATTAAAAATAATGGACAGTTTTCAATAACTTATTGGATGGCTACAGGTAACTCACTTGAATAGAAAACACAACAAGTAAATACAAATGCATGTAAATATTTTTCAGGCAATTAATCCAACGTGTTTCACAGTGTAATCAAATAATCCATTCCAAGTCACATAAACAAGAACTGAAATTTTGTAATTATTCCAATAAATGATGAAATGTATATTCCATCTCACAAAGAATATCAAAACTTTGAAGGAAATATCTTTGAATTCTACTGGAATGTAATCTGCACCAACAACACACGAGGGGATATCACTTCTCCTGGCAACAATAACTACGAGTTTACATTTCTGCTCGGATTATCCTCTTCTAAGTTGTCTAAATATTGTTGATTAAATTACGGAAATCTTTCTAATTTCCTTTGCTTTTCTGCATCCTTGAAAACCCTTGACCAAAAGTTGAGAAATATTTGAAAATAAAACGTCCACTTTGAGCTTCAAATTCATTTTTTGACAATCCTAGGCTCAAAATATCACGAGAATGACATTTGCATTGCCCTTCATATCTGAAGTTGTTTTGCATCAAAATATGCTTCCTTGGAAGAAGACATGCTTTCAGCATTCACAATCACAACAAAATGGTGATGGAATCTCATGCCTTGTGATTAAATATTCTTTCGCCAGTTATTTAAAAATTGCACTTACCTGTAACTGTCCACTAAGTTAACAATAACGATGAAAACAAGTTTCTATTGATTGTAAAAAAACCTTCACCTGAGACAGTCCAATAAGTAGACAATGGTTACATCATACAATGGATGAGAAAAAATTCTAAGAGAGTACATTATGAACACAATAGGGTAAATGTTTTAAGTAGGTTATAGGCCTCAAACTGTCCATTCTGTGAGAAAAAAGAACTATTGTCGGGCCTAACGGCCCTCCAACAGTTCTTTCTTTTCACAGAATGGACAGTTTTTGGCCTATAACCTTTACTTATCTACAGTTAAGTATAGTTTACTATGCTACTATGTTAATTTTATTTAACTTTCGTTAAGTGTCATTAATCAAATTATCCAAGTTTTTACCGTAATAAATCAAAGTATTTTTCAGATAATTATTTTTCTTCTATCCATACGTGTTCATACATGGAACCATTGATATATGGAACTTTTATTTGTGTATTCAGATATTGTTACCGATATTACAGTATGTTCAGATATCACTGTTACGGACTTGAAGAGATTTTGTAAAAGCCTAAAATATAAGCTAATAAGATAATTGTTTCATACTAAATCACAGTATTAAATTTTTAACTATAGTTACCTAACTTTGGTTCATTTTTATTAGGGGAACCTTAAATGAGCCGATCACATTTTATATTTAGTCCATCTGTACAATGTGTTCAGCAAGATTTCAGCCGTATCATGGTACTCACATTACTCAGAAGATGATTGTATTGGCGATTCTTTTACGACAGGGGTGTTATTACAGTGTCGACCGGACACAACATTGTCCATTAACACACTTTACTTGCTTTGCTTGTATGTACAATGTTTGGTTTTATATTTAATAAAATCAACACATTCGATCTCTTATACAAATCGACAGATCAATATGCCATTTTGATTGGTCGACGCGCTGATTGGTCGACGCGCTGATTAGTTGATCACTCATCTTGATTGACAGCTCTGTAAAACAATACTGAAAGTGCGATCGCTTTTTGGAACCACTACTGAATATAGGGTTTGCTCTCTGGGTCAGCTTTGGGTTTGCAGACCAAGACAGCGAACCCGGGGTGCGCTCCGTGTTCCTTTTTTGTTAGCTTGTGTCCGGTCAGTTCTGTACGTCATTAAGAATTATGTTTTAATTAATGTTCGTATTTCTTTTCCACAGGCGTCAGAAACGGGGGGCTAGTGGGCTTTAAACCCCCCCCCCCATTTTTTTTGCAAATATATACAAAAAGATGCATTGAAAATTTGCTTTTCCTTTCTTTTTGTTGGTTACATGTAATCCCAACTTTCAAGTAGCCCCCCTTTCAATTTGCTTCCGACGCCTAGGATTTTGAGAAAGAATGTATATCACTTCTCTTAGCTTACCAAAGGTTTTTTCCATGCATATTCGCGGATATGTTAAGGAAGCATGTAAGTCATTTCTCGGGAAATTTAGACATTTTAAAGAGAATTAAGCTTGATAAATTACCAAAAACCGCTGATAAACGTAAACTGTTATTAACTATTGCATACAGATAAAAGAGTGTCTAATACAAAGACGTACACCACCGCCACGGCATCATGTGACTTCTATTAATAGCAAAATTTTCTTTAATAAGAAGAGCTAATAGAACAACAATACCCCGGAGTTTGATAATGTCTTTGATTAAATAATATACATGAAGGTGAAAAACATCTTTTTTTCCCTAAAAAGTGAATCCCACTGTCATGTCAGTAAAATAAATATTCCACACATTCGCACGAAACATGTAGATTAAACACATTCCTCGATGATGGTTTTTGCTATCCGGACACAGCTGAGGTGGCAGCTGCAGCTCCCAGGAGGGCTAGTAATCCGATACCTCCCCCAACAGCTAAAACCACACCCCCTAGTCGGTTTCTCCCTGTGGTCGTCGTGGATGAAGTGGTTGTTGTTACTGAATTTTTTTTAAAGAAAACAATCATCTAATTGTATCTGTATTCATAGAATTGAAAAATCCATAGGCAAATAATATACTGAAAGGAAAAAGGAAACGCATATTAAACGTTTGAAGTAAATTAAAACAATTATTTCAAATATAAGCTAATAAGATAATTGTTTCATACTAAATCACAGTATTAAATTTTTAACTATAGTTACCTAACTTTGGTTCATTTTTATTAGGGGAACCTTAAATGAGCCGATCACATTTTATATTTAGTCCATCTGTACAATGTGTTCAGCAAGATTTCAGCCGTATCATGGTACTCACATTACTCAGAAGATGATTGTATTGGCGATTCTTTTACGACAGGGGTGTTATTACAGTGTCGACCGGACACAACATTGTCCATTAACACACTTTACTTGCTTTGCTTGTATGTACAATGTTTGGTTTTATATTTAATAAAATCAACACATTCGATCTCTTATACAAATCGACAGATCAATATGCCATTTTGATTGGTCGACGCGCTGATTGGTCGACGCGCTGATTAGTTGATCACTCATCTTGATTGACAGCTCTGTAAAACAATACTGAAAGTGCGATCGCTTTTTGGAACCACTACTGAATATAGGGTTTGCTCTCTGGGTCAGCTTTGGGTTTGCAGACCAAGACAGCGAACCCGGGGTGCGCTCCGTGTTCCTTTTTTGTTAGCTTGTGTCCGGTCAGTTCTGTACGTCATTAAGAATTATGTTTTAATTAATGTTCGTATTTCTTTTCCACAGGCGTCAGAAACGGGGGGCTAGTGGGCTTTAAACCCCCCCCCATTTTTTTTGCAAATATATACAAAAAGATGCATTGAAAATTTGCTTTTCCTTTCTTTTTGTTGGTTACATGTAATCCCAACTTTCAAGTAGCCCCCCTTTCAATTTGCTTCCGACGCCTAGGATTTTGAGAAAGAATGTATATCACTTCTCTTAGCTTACCAAAGGTTTTTTCCATGCATATTCGCGGATATGTTAAGGAAGCATGTAAGTCATTTCTCGGGAAATTTAGACATTTTAAAGAGAATTAAGCTTGATAAATTACCAAAAACCGCTGATAAACGTAAACTGTTATTAACTATTGCATACAGATAAAAGAGTGTCTAATACAAAGACGTACACCACCGCCACGGCATCATGTGACTTCTATTAATAGCAAAATTTTCTTTAATAAGAAGAGCTAATAGAACAACAATACCCCGGAGTTTGATAATGTCTTTGATTAAATAATATACATGAAGGTGAAAAACATCTTTTTTTCCCTAAAAAGTGAATCCCACTGTCATGTCAGTAAAATAAATATTCCACACATTCGCACGAAACATGTAGATTAAACACATTCCTCGATGATGGTTTTTGCTATCCGGACACAGCTGAGGTGGCAGCTGCAGCTCCCAGGAGGGCTAGTAATCCGATACCTCCCCCAACAGCTAAAACCACACCCCCTAGTCGGTTTCTCCCTGTGGTCGTCGTGGATGAAGTGGTTGTTGTTACTGAATTTTTTTTAAAGAAAACAATCATCTAATTGTATCTGTATTTATAGAATTGAAAAATCCATAGGCAAATAATATACTGAAAGGAAAAAGGAAACGCATATTAAACGTTTGAAGTAAATTAAAACAATTATTTCAAATATGTTTCCCAACATTGTTATCATACGTTTTAATTCATCATTATTCAACAATTTACCAAAATCTTGTGTGATTTTAACTGATAATTCTTGAGTTATTGAAATTGATATGTCGACATCCCCCAAGAATAAAACTAAAAATTCTCATATTCTCCATTGTGCATCAGTAACAAACTTGATTTTCCTGTGCATTGAGTTCACGAGAGCATTTATCTTTTTCATAGGATTATTATTCCACCCTCTGATGGTAGTCTTAATGACTGAGAGTAGCTGTATTATTTGAAAGGAAACAAATCCCCAATCCCAATGAATCCCACGAATTTTCGATTTCGGATAGAATGTACAGAATTCAGCTTGTTTGGTAAAAGTGAATGTTTATAAAAACGTCTTGACAAACACTAGCTACATTTTCCCAGTGTAAACCTGTTAAAATCATAACGCATACGTTGCGTACGTGCGCGTTTGAGAGTAAAATCGACGTAAAGTTGCCAAGCTCGCGGCCCAAATTAGATAAGAGAGTTTCTGTCAATTTTATGGTGAAAAAAATAGTATGGTTGTCTGCTTGATAAATATCGGTCTTAGTGATAATGCCTTGACAATAACCGAGGTGGCATGATGGTAAGCCTTATCTTGATATGACGTTGTTACGCAAAAACGTCACCGTCATGGTTGGTTTGAAACATTTTAAGTTAATTCTCTGACAACCGAAAACACTTTTTTTTTGGTTGAAAAGTTGAAAACAATCTGTACAGCAACATGTTGTTGCCCTTTTATTCACTTATGCAATACTGAATTCAATTACTAGAACTAATGTAACTTCCGTCACCCATACCATGATTGCAAGAAATTTATACCGACTTCAAATATGCAAAAAAAGCGATGTCTATAAATCTAATTCATCGTATGGCATTACAAAATGTGATCACAAAATTATTTTTACCAACATGCAACGTGTTTTTGGCTTATTATCACTTCCCCTACGGAATGCCATACATTTCATGTTTGGGTAGTTTTGACCAGCAATTTTAGTGCAAAGAAACCAAAATACACATCTGACAAATTTCATAATTTTCGGCCATAGTAAAAAAATGTCGCATATTATGTTCCTATGCGTCTCTTTTTCCTTTCAGTATAGTAACATTATTGGGGTTTTCCTCATTATTTTTTTTTTTGGGGGGGGGGGGATGGGGGGGGGTAGTGTTACATGTGTTTCGAAATATAATACTGGTATCATTCTGTCTACCTGTCTGTCGATATGTGTGTGTGTAGGTGCATGTGTTTGTCTGTGCGTGCGTTAAAACTTTAATTACACCTTTATTGTTGTACAATATTTAATGCACGAAACATTAGTATAATTTGACCTTACCTTGACATTGGCTACCCTCAGCACCTGGTGGACATTAACACACTTTCTTTCCATTTTTTTGAACAAATTTTCCCCCATTGCAGTCAATGTTCCTTTCACAGAGATCTGGAAAAACTAAAGAAACATTACTGGTCAAAATAAAACAAGAAAACCATTATTACTTAAAATAAGCCTATAACCTTTTTTAGAATTCTTTTTCAAATTCTTTCCTTCAATCACTGAATAAATGTATACCAAGCATCGTGTATGCAGGTACACGTATAATATGTACTTATATTAAAAAGGGAAAGGCACAAAATATATTCTTATTTCCGGACATAGCTTAAAGGCTTTTATATATACAACCACTTACATGACTACTTGATGCTTATTAATTATTCATTTTAATATCAATTACTTGTTGTTAATATTTCTGATTTTGTATCCTGTATGCTTTTTTTTCTTATCATGCTAAAATCACAATATGGTCTCTTGAGATTCTTCTCATCTAAACTGGCTTTTAATACATCTTTAGAAAGGTATTTCTTTTGTTATTAAGATTGCATTGGGAGTATAGATTCTCTCTCTTTTTTAGATTAACCTTATATTATTAAGTAAAAGCATTTAAAAACTAAATTTAAATTTATCCTTGTATATCAGTAAATAAAATGTAAATGACCAACAAAATTAAATAATAATTAATGATAATAATAAATAAACTAAAATAAATTCACTCTCCATGAGAAAAACTATCCAAAACCTTCCTTATTATGTTCCCCAAACGAAGTTGGGGAACATATTGTTTTTACTCTGTTTCTTATTATTAAGGTCTTCCGTCTCCAACGGAAGACCTTCTACTGATTCTGTTGTTTCTTTTCCACTATTATTATTATTATTTTTTTTCTTACCGATTTTGTGCAGGCGATTTCTCGAGAACGCCTCGATAGTTTCTCGTGAAACTTTCAGCAATGATAGGAAACTATTTGAACTTCATGCGATTTTTTTTATTTTGCCGTCGTCACTTCCGGTCGCGAGATATGGCCATTTTTCTGTTTTTAAAGTGTCATTTTGTCCGAGAGTGTTCTCAAAAACGGTTGGAGATTGGGTCCTGAAACTTTCAGGGATGATAGATTATGACTCGTAGATTTGAGAAGGCTATATGGTTTTTGTTGCCGTCGCGTCCGTCGTCCACCGGAAGTAGTTTAAAATATGCAAAATTTTATTTTTTTCTTTTTAAAATGTTTCTTATGGAGGCAAAAAGAGTGTCTCGAGTTATATTATGTCCACCGGAAGTTATTTTTTTCAAACCGGAAGTAGTCCAAAAAATGACCATTTTTCCTCGAAATTACCAGGGATGATTCCTTTACACTCAGAAAGGAGTTATAGGTCATTTTAAGTACTTCCGGTCACACCGGAAGTGAATTATAAAGACCGGAAGTTGTTTGAAATTGATAGATTTCACTCTTAAATGTGTTCTCATGTATTTTGAATATTGATCTAAACACTTTTTTTCATTTAAAGTTGATTTATACCCTTATCAAAAATCGAACGGAAGACCTACTCGTTGCTCGCAACGAGATCTCATCTAGTTATTATGTTCCCCAAACGAAGTTGGGGAACATATTGTTTTTACTCTGTTTCTTATTATTATTATTATTTTTCTTCTTCTTCTTCCTGGGTACTTTTTTGTCCGGGAATGATCTCGTAAACTATACATCCGACTAAGGTGAAATGTTTTTAGGGTCAGTAGACATGTTATGTAGATTTGCGGAACGAAGGTCATTTTGCGCGCACGTGCTTGCAAGAGCGTGCACGTGCAACATGTGAAATGACCGATTTAATTGATATAGGCGTAACTTTTAAAAGTTTTGATGAAATGCTTTGAAACTTATAATATAAGGATATATTAGAAGCATAGACAATATGACATGGTCAAAATAGCAAGATCTCACGCGCATGCACGTGCGCTTCGTTCTGATTGGCTGAAACTAAAGTCTCAATATCTTTCTTGTTTTTTGATGAAATCCTTTGAAATTTTGAAAATAGCCATGCATTAGTATATCCTACAACATGATATATAGCAATTATCATGAAAACACGTGCATGCACGTGCGCTGCAATCTGATTGGCTTAAACTTTAAATTGCTATAACTCCCTTGATTTTCAACCAAACAGGATGGGATTTGGAACATGGATAGATATATTGGACTACTACAAGAAAATATGGTCTCCATGCACATGCACACACGTGCATGTTCGTGCGCTGCAATCTGATTGGCTGAAACTTTAACAGCTATACCTCCCTTCGTTTTCAACCAAACGGGGTGAGATTTAGAACATAGATAGATGTAACGGACATCTACAAGAAGATATGGTTACCATGCTCATGTATGCACGTGCGTGCATGTGAAATGAGCAAAATCAAAAAAACACTTGACTGAGCGTATTTTTTAATACTTTTGGAATAAATACTTTAATATTTAGTATATTTAAATATATAGATTGTGTAGACGAGATGATATGGTCATTACGCACATGCATTCACATGCACACGCGTGCAATGCTAAAATTTGAATGAACTTAGTACACTTCTGGGTAAACGTTGTTAAAGTCTCAAATGCATCGAGTTTGTCTTATTTAATGAAGCTTACAGAAAATATGGCACCAAAAGGGAGTTGGGGAGCGTTTGGGGAACATCTGTAACGGTCCCCGTTACAATTAGGACTAGTTATTATTATGTTCCCCAAACGAAGTTGGGGAACATATTGTTTTTACTCTGTTTCTTATTATTATTATTCTTATTATTATTATTATTATTTTTCTTCCTGGGAAAATCTTTTCCGCGAGTGATCTTGTAAACTACACATCCGACTTAGGTGAAACCTTTTTAGGGTAAGTAGGCATGTTATGTAGATTTGCGGAATCAAGGTCATTTTGCGCGCACGTGCTTGCAAGAGCGCGCACGTGCAAAACTTGAAATGACCAATATATAATGGATATAACCGTAACTTTTCTATTTTGTGACGAAATGTTTTGAAACTTATAAAGTAAGGATATATTAGTAGTGTGCACAAGATGACATGGTCAAAATAGCAAGATCGCACGCGCATGCACGTGCACTTCGCTTTGATTGGCTGAAACTAAAGTCTCAATATCTTTTTTGTTTTTTGATAAAATCATTTGAAATTTTGAACATAGTCATATATTAGGGAGATCTATAGCCTGTAATATAAGATTTATCATGAAAGCATGTGCATGCATATGTGCTTGCAATCGCTCGCACGTGCAACACGAGAAATGTCCAATATAATTGATACAGACGTTTGTATTTAAATTATTGATGAAATGCTTTGAAATTCATATTATAAGTATATATTAGAAGGATAGACAAAATGACATGGTCAAAAAAGTAAGATCTCACGCGCATGCACGTGCGCTTCGATCTGATTGGCTGAAACTAAAGTCTCAATATTTTTCTTGTTTCTTGTCATAATCCTTTGAAATTTTGAACATACCCCTACATTATGAAGATTTACAGCGTGATATATAAGAATTTTCTTGAAAGTATGCGCATGCCCGCGTGCTGCAATCTGATTGGCTGAAACTTTAAATGGCTATACAGCTCAACAAACTTATTAAGCTCACATGGTTTTTCGCACAAATTAAGGTCACATTGTTATAAATGTTATATTGTGTATTGAGACATCAAAATACATTTAGTATTTGTTTTACATTATTTGAGTTTTATTTTATTCACTAAAACATAATTTAAACAAATCAATTGGTAAAACTTTGATATTATTCTTGGCTGAAAATTAACAACTATTTCCATTTGATTTTTTGTGGCTTCTTGCCAATTGCACCTGTCTTTTTATCCATTCTTTTGAAAGCAGTGGCTCTTTGCAGAAACATAGACACAGGCACAGTACAGCTACTGTAATTTGAGTTTTCTGTACATTCTGACTCTTAAGCACAGGATGATAATAATATTTTTTCATCTGCTTGACTGATTTGTAAGTTAATAAGGAGGCATTTTTCAGAGTCACCTTCTAATATGTAGAATCATGAAAGATTCATCCCACAGCAAAATTTAATCCTTTCAAACCGTAAATGCAGAAGAAGTTTTCTTTTCATAGAAAAAATCACTATTTAAAAAAATAAACAATACTTCATTATCCTACCCTGTAGTATGGTTTGTTCCTGCAATGTTATCTCTTTTCGGTGCTCCATTTCGACAAAATCCAGATGAGTATGGTAAATGAGCAAATAATTTTAAAAAAAACTCACCTTTAAGAAGTAAATGTAAAATTTTCAACTACATTGTATCAAAGAAAGCACGTTTTATATTATTTGTAAATACCCTATGGTGAAGGCCTATAGTAGAAACATCGTACCATTCATTAATAAATTCCCCTCTAAAACATCCACTTTGAAAACTTAAGATAATAATTTTAAAGGAAATGTATACTTGACATTATATATGTAACATAACGTAGGGCTGTGTCATCGTTCTGAGGTTCGAAAATAATATTTTTTTTACAAAAATGTGACCTTAATTTGTGCGAAAAACCATGTGAGCTTTAAATGTTTGTTGAGCTGTATCTCCTTTGTTTTTTGACGAAATGCTTTGAAATTTAAAACATAGTCATGCATTAGGATATACTACAATATGATGTAGAAAAAAAATCATGAAATCACGCGAATGCACGTGTGCTGCAATCTGATTGGCTTAAACTTGAAATGGCTATAACTCCCTTGTTTTTCAACCAAACAGGATGGGATTTAGAATATAGATAGATATAAGGGACTCCTACAAGAAGGTATTGTCATCATGCACTTGCACGCACGTGCGTGCATTTGGAACGAGTAAAATGAAAAATACGTTTGAAAGAGTGATTTTTCATATTTTCGGACTCAATGCTTTAATATATTGTATATTAAGATATGTAGATAGTGTAGACAAGATGATATGATCATAACGCACATGCATTCACATGCGCACGGGTGCAATGCTAAAATTTGAATATAATTGGTATCCTTCTGAGAAAACGTTAACGTTGTTAAAGTCAAAAATGCACAGAGATTGTCTTATTTAATGAAGCTTACAGGGAATATGGCACCAAAAAGGAGTTGGGAAGCGTTTGGGGAACATCTGTAACGGTTCCCGTTACAATTAGCACTAGTTATTATTATTTTTTTTCTTATTTCTTCTCCTGTACTTTTTTTGTCCGCGAGTGTTCTCAGAAACTGTTCACCCAACTGAGCTAAAACCTTTTTAGGGTTAATAGGTGTGTAGTGTAGGTGTGCGGAACGAAGGTCATTTTGCGCGCATACGCATGCACGTGCGTGCGCGTGAAATGAGTGAATTGACAGATATATTTAATATGGATGTAACTTCTATATTTTTTGATGGAATGTTTTGAAACTCATTATATAAGGATATATAAGATGTATAGATATGATTACATGGTCAAATTTGCATGAACTCACGCGCATGCACGTGCGCTTTGCTCTGATTGGCTGAAACAAAATCCTCAATATCTTTTTTGTTTTTCGATGAAATGCTTTGAAATTTATAACATAGTCATACATTAGGATTCCCTACAATATGATATATAAAAATTTTCGTGAAATCACGTGCATGCACGTGCGCTGCAATCTGATTGGCTGAAACTTTAAATGACTATAACTCCCTTGGTTTCCAACCAAACATGATGGGATTTAGAACATAGATAGACATAAAGGACTCCTACAATATGGTATGGTCAGCATTTACATGCATGCACGTGCGTGCACGTGCACTTTGCTCTGATTGGCTGAAACAAAAATCTCAATATCTTTTCTGTTTTCTGACAAAATGCTTTGAAATTTAAAACATAGGCATACTTTAAGATGTCCTACAATATGATATATAATAATTGTCATGAAAACACGCGCATGTACGTGCGCTGCAATCTGATTGGCTTAAACTTTAAAATGGCTATAAATCCCTTGTTTTTCAACCAAACAAGATGGGATTAAGAACATAGACAGGCATAATGGACTCCTACAAGAAGGTATGGTCATCATGCACGTGCGTGCACGTGCAATGAGTAAAATAGTGTAGACAAGATGATATAGTCATTACGCTCATGCAATGTTGTTTAAGTCTTAAATGCATAGATTCTGCCTATTTTAATGAAACTTACAGGAATATGGCACTAAAAGGGAGTTGGGGAGCGTTTGGGGAACATCTGTAACGGTTCCCGTTACAATTAGCACTAGTTATGTTCCCCAAACGAAGTTTGGGAACATATTGTTTTTACTTTTTCTGAATTTTTTCTTTGTTCTCCGGTACTTTTTTGTCCGCGAGTGTTCTCGTAAACTACTCATCCGATCTAGGTGAAACCTTTTTAGGGTCACTAGGTATGTTATGTAGATGTGCGGAACGAAGGTCATTTTGCGCGCACGTGCGTGCAGGTGCGCGCACGTGTAACACGTGATATGACCAATATGATAGATTTAGCCGTAACTTTTTAAATATTGGATGAAATGCTTTGAAACTCATAATATAAGGATATAATAGTAGTATAGACATGATGACATGGTCAAAATAGCAAGATCTCACGCGCATGCAGGTGCCCTTCGCTGCGATTGGCTGAAACTTAAAGTCTAAATATCTATTTTGTTTTCTGACAAAATCCTTTGAAATTTTGAACATAGTCTTACATTATGGAGATCTACAGCATGATATATAAGAATAATCATGAACGCACGCACATGCACGTGTGCTGCAATCTGATTGGCTAAAACTTTAAATGCCTACAACTTTCTTGGTTCTCAATA
>NW_026931085.1:0-4628 GCF_032062105.1 Saccostrea cuccullata | reverse complement strand
GACCTGTAGAAAACCTTCTCTGGTTCTGCAGAGTCGAATTTTTAGCAAATAAAATGTATGAAACATATATCATGTGTGTGCATCTTATACCTCGCCCCCATTTTTTTTTTTTTTTTTTGAAAACTGTAAGAAACCTAGCCCCCACCTTTCTCACTTATTGAAATGGATGCTAATTCCGCTTTAATGTTTTACATTCTACATAAAATGACCATGACATTTATATAACAAGGCACTCTTCTTAAAGTTAAGAAAATGATAAGGCTTAATTCTATCTACAAAATAATGGTAATTTACAAGTCTATATTCAAGACAGCCCCCCCCCCCTCGGAAGCGCGCAGCCAGGTAGAATTCGCAGATATTACATATACAACTTACAAGTATCGTTTCAAAAGTTTCATTCATAAAAAAAATTAGTTCCCTAAGCTTATGTCATCTGATAATTTGCTATCATTCATTCTTCCTGTGTTTTGTCTGTAGAATTTATAATTATTTCATTTAAAAAATTATCTTGAGAAAATAAAGATTGTCAGCTGCATTTAATAGCATCTCGCATTTTCTTGTATATCTTTTACTTGCATATGAATAATGTCATTAAATAAAAAAAAGGAAATCAAACTCTATTTCCATCTTTTTTAATTCATTCATAAATCCCTGGATCCGCTCGCAGCTGCGCGGTGGCCTCATCGCTACTGTAAACAATTCATTCATCACGCCGAAAATGTTCATGATTCCGCTAAACTAAGAAAGTTTACACAGGGTTTATCATCTCATATCATACATCAGACCTGTCCAATACATGAATGCTCGAGTTAAAGAGGAAAATTCAGGAATTATTTTGTTTCCGCCATATTCTGACGTGAACCCAGTCGACAATTTGTAATTAAGGTCTTCCGTCTTCACGGAAGACCTTATAGTGATTCTACTGTTTCTTATTATTCTTATTTTTTAGACAAATTTTGTGCACGCGATATCTCGAGAACTATTCATCGGTTTATCATCAAACTTTCAGGGATGATGCGCTCTCATATGCCATTGTTACATTTGGAAGAATTTTGGAACAATTTGCTTCCGGTGCCAAGTTATGGTCATTTTTCTGATTTTAAAATGAAATTTTGTCAGTTCGAGATCTAAAGAACTACTAAAGATATGAACTGGAGACTTGTCGGAGAACATAGGGCATGACTTGTAGATATGCGGAATGTCCTTTTCGTGTGTCGTCAGTACTTCCGGTCGCTACCGGAAGCGAATTAAAAAAGTCAAAATTTTCAACTTTTTTGTTTTTGATTATTTTTCTCTAATGTTAATAGGGGTAATAGAGACTCTTTGGAGAATGCGAAATGTGTAATTTGTTTTAGAAATAAAAAAGCCATTCTCGAGATATTCGCATTTAAAAATTTGAAGCGGCGTTCCCAATAGCTTAATGGTTAACGCGTTGGATTTTTACGCGAGCGACCCGGGTTCGATCCCCCGTGTGACCGATATTTTTTTATGACTTTTTCAGCTAGATTTTTCGCTTTTTATTTCAAAATCGGACGGAAGACCTCTCGTTGCTCGCAACGAGATCGTTTCTAGTTTTTCTTCTTCTTCTTCTTCTTCCTGGGTACTTTTTTGTCCGGGAGTGATCTTGTAAACTGTTGATCCGATGTAGGTAAAACCTTTTTAGGGTCAGTAGACATGTTATGTAGATTTGCGGAATCAAGGTCATTTTGTGCGCACGTGCTTGCAAGAGCGCGCACGTGCATCATGTGAAATGACAAATATAATGTATATTGCCTTAACTTTTCTATTTTTTGATGAAATGCTTTGAAACTCATAGTGTAAAGATATATTAGTACTATAGACAAGATGACATGGTCAAAATAGCAAGATCTCACGCGCATGCACGTGCGCTTTGCTCTGATTGGCTGAAACTAAAGTCTCTATATCTTTCTTGTTTTTTGACGAAATCCTTTGAAACTTTGAACATAGCCATGCATAAGGATATCCTACAACATGGTATATAGCAATTATCATGAAAACACGTGCATGCACATGCGCTGCAATCTGATTGGCCGAAACTTTAAATTGCTATAACTCCCTTGGTTTTCAACCAAACAGGATAAGATTTGGAACATAGATATATATAATCGACTTCTACAAGAAGGTATGGTCACCATGCACAGGCATACACGTGCGTGTACGTGCGCTGCAATCTGATTGGCTGAAACTTTAAACAGCCATAACTCCCTTGGTTTTCAACCAAACAGGATGTGATTTGGAACATAGATATATATACTGGACTTCTACAAGAAGGTATGGTCACTATGCACATGCATACATGTGCGTGTACATGCGCTGCAATCTGATTGGCTGAAACTTTAAACAGGTATAACTCCCTTGGTTTTCAACCAAACGGGGTGGGATTTAGAACATAGATAGATGTAATGGACTTCTACAAGAATGTATGGTCACCATGCTCATGTATGCACGTGCGTGCACGTGAAATGGGTAAAATCAAAAATACACTTGAATGACCGTTTTTTTTAATATACTTTTGGATTATATTTAGCATATTAAAATATATAGATTGTGTTGACAATATGATATGGTCATTACGCACATGCATTCACATGCGCAAGTGTGCAATAATAAAATATGAATGAACATGGTACACTTCTTGGTAAACGTTGTTAAAGTCTCAAATGCATAGAGTTTGTCTTATTTAATTACGCCTACAGGGAATATGATTATAAAAGGGAGTTGGAGAGCGTTTGGGGAACATCTGTAACGGTCCCCGTTACAATTAGCACTAGTTAAGTCTTCCGTTCACAACGGAAGACTTATAGTGATTGTATTGTTTCTTTTTATTATTAAGGTCTTCCGTCTTCAGCGGAAGACCTTCTTGTTATTCTTAGGTTTCTTTTTTCACTTTTATTAAGGTCTTCCGTCTTCAGCGGAAGACCTTCTTGTTATTCTTAGGTTTCTTTTTCACTTTTATTAAGGTCTTCCGTCTTCAGCGGAAGACCTTATTGTTTTCTTCGGTTTCTTTTTCACTTTTATTATTATTTTTTTTTTCTTACCGATTTTGTGCACGCGATTTCTCGAAAACGGCTCAACAAAATCTTATGAAACTTTCAGGACGTATGGAACATCACTTGAACCTTATGCGTTTTTTTCCGTTTTGATGACGTCACTTCCGGTCTAGAGATATCGTCGATTTTCTGATTTTTAAGGGTCATTTTGTCCACAAATTTACCGAAAAACGGCTCTAGATAGAAACTTAAAACTTTGAGGCTAGGTAGAGCTATGTCTGGAGAGGTGCATCAGGTATATCAAATTTACCGGAAGTGACGCTCGTCGGCGCTCGCTATGGCCCGAAAATAGACCTATCACAAATTTTAAAATTTCTCACACCTTTTCTTCGATATCTTTTTACCTGAAAATATTTTGTGAAAACGTATAGAACAAAAGAAGTGCAGAATTTAAAGATCTTTCAAATGATATCTCGAAAAAAGGGCTGGCCCCTAAATTTAAGGGCCTAGAGGGCCAACAACTTTTTCTTCATATCTCAAAAGGTATTGAGAATTTGTAATACGTCAAAGAAGCAAAGTTGTTCAAAATGACAAGCTTAATCTATTGAAGTCGTCAGAAAACGTCCGGCGTCGTCACTTCCGGCCAAACCGGAAGTAGTCGAAAAACGCGTATTTTTGCCGTTCTTGACAAGTTTTTTGGTAACAAATGTCTCTAGAAGCAAAAAAATAATTTTTTCGTCCGTTGTCGTCACTTCCTGTCAAACCGGAAGTAGCAAAAAATTGCTTATTTTTGCATTAATTAACAGGGTTAAAGGATTCAAACCATTTTTAGGCGTTATTTCTCATTTTTGTTAAAAATTAATGCTACTTCCGGTCAAACAGGACGGAAGACCTATCGTTGCTTTGCAACGAGCTTTGTCTGAGTTATTCTTTTTTCTTACCGATTATGTGCACGCGATTTCTCAAATACGGCTCGATGGATTTCCATGAAACTTTCAGGACTTATGTTACATTACTTGAACCTTATGCATTTTTTTCTGATTTGATGACGTCACTTCCGGTTTGGAGATATTGTCGATTTTATGATTTTTGAAGGGTCTGGTTGTCCGCAGACTTTCTCAATAATGGCTCAAGATAGAAACATGAAACTTTCAGATATAATAGACCAAAATCTGTAGATATGTATAACGTATTTCATTTTTATCGGAAGTGCCGCACGTCGGCGCTCGCTATGGCCCGAAAATAGACGTATCACGAATTTCAAAGTTTTTAACACTTTTTCCAAGATATCTTTTTACCTAGATATATTTTGTTAAGACATATAGAACAAAAGATGTGTAGAATTGCATGATCTTTCAAATGATATCCAAGAAAAAGGGCTGGCCCCTAAAATAAAGGATCCAGAGGGGCCAAAACGTTTTCTCTGATATCTCAAAAAGTGTTGACAATTTGTTATGCATCATAGAAGGAAAGTTGTTCAAAATAATAAATAGCAGAGGCAGAGATCATTTAAAGTCGTTAAAATACCGTCACTTCCGGTCAGGCCGGAAGTATTTGTAAATGGCTCGTTTTTTGCACACATAACCGTAAATGTCTATCAATCTCATATCATCGTCT
>NW_026931084.1:0-45084 GCF_032062105.1 Saccostrea cuccullata | reverse complement strand
ATTTAAAATAAATACTGAATCAATTATACTGGATTGAACATGTCGAAAAGATATCATTGATTGTAGTGTATTTAATACTAGCATATCAAAATTGCTTGTCTTCCTTTAATTTCTTGATGACATATTTATTAGTGATGGCGATTTGTCACCGGTAAACCTATTACTTGGTCGAAACGATGGGAATCAGTTAAAGAATCTTTAGTCGGTTAGTCGAAAAAAAAATAAAATGAATGTAAAAATTTGAATCGAATTTGGTTAAAATTCATTTTTGAAAAAGAACTCTTTGCATAAACGTTGGTTTGTTCGGCGTTTTACATATCCAAGCTGACTTTGATGTAATTATGGTTTCCTTGATTGAAATCAAGTTGGGCAATTCTTCATTTTGTGTTTGAATTTTTAATTATTGTTAAAAAAGATCATGTCATTACCCTGAATATCCAATATAGTTTTAAATAATGATTATTACATGTAAATCACCGTTGAGAATTTCGAATTAGAAATTTTAATGTTATATGTATCTATTGAATTAAGTATACTGATTTACAACAAACATTGTATTTCAAACTTAGTTTAAAATTATGATGACAGCACAAAATGAACGTATATGAAATCTGCTTTGGTACATATCATTATCTAAGACATGCATGATTCTTGGTTTTTCTCAATTTGTTCCCAGTCTATTTTTAGACTGAAATAAAATATTTAATCATATGGGTTTTTTAAATCAAGAGAAAAAATGATAGTAGACAACATGACGTTACTTTTAGAACATAAATTTTCGTGATATTGGTATTTGAAGATGTAATTAACTCCAGGAAATTGATAGAAACATGTAAATATTAACAATAATAAAATCGTTTTAATTTTGTAATGCTGTGTCTATCATTTGGATTAAAATCGAGGACCGATGATATCATAAATGTTCGTCAAGTAACTTGGGAATTGATCATGTTGTGTAAAGATAATTTAGTTAAGATGACTTTCCAGTGGCACGAAAAAGGGGTTTTTTGAAGCAAATATCGGGAATATTACGTGAAAATCATACGGAGCTCGGGTTTATGAAAGAGGTGAGTCAATTTTTTAATCGATTTTTCTTAACAATAAGATTCTCCAGATCAAAAAATTGACTTCTAAAATAATTGGTAAGTGCTGCTAGAATACCGAGGTGAGCATGGTTTCATTATTATTATTATTATACACAATTCATAAAGCGCTAAATATAATATAAAATTACTCTTAAGCGCTTTACATTAAAATATAAGCATAGATATAATTATAATCATAAAAAAACCATTAAAATTACAAGCACTATAGGACTAAACGTACATTGTAAAGCCATAGGATATACATAAATAGACTTTTAAAAGACTACCAATTAAAGCCATAAGAATATAAAGGGTGTTAAGAAAGTTCGTTCCACAGTTTTCTTTGATTTTCAAAAAGAAATATGATGAGAAGATATTTGCAATTTGTGATATTCCATGTTTACAGAGGCCATTCTTGTTACTGATAAAGTTTTAACTGTCTTTTGTAAATTCAATAAGGGGAGGGCGGGTATTAAAACAGATTGTCTGCTCAGAAAAATTAGGCATGACACATATTTGTGACATATATTAAGCACCCAGGTCAGAACATCCTTCCAAATACTATGATGCAACGTCAGGAATTGCTACTCAACGTTGTAACGTCAAAACGACTTCAATATGAATTGTTAACGTGTAGTCTCTAAATTATAGGCCTATATGTTTTTAAAGAATTACATGTAATCCAATTGAAATAATTATTAATAGTTATTTGTTGACAGAACCTTGGTACTTTTTTCGATAAAGCAGATCATCAAAACAAATTGTAACGCTGTATTTTTAATTTTCCATCATTTGTTTTCTTTCTTGCATAATGAAAATTCTGCACTTGCATGGATTAAAAATTATAACATTTCTATGCGTTTTAAGGTGATCATTTAAAAAAAAAACTGAAAAAGCAATTTAAGGATACAGAGAGGTGATAATCAAAGATTAAAAATGTTAAACTTGTATGAAGGGTACAACAATACGTAAACAAATTAATAGGAAATGCAAATTGACGTTTGTCCCAAATCGTGCATTCTTAGAACGTCAGACGTCATTTTAAGCAGCTGTGGACATTTCTGCAAGAAATTTCGATTCTCTAGTAATTTTCTTATTAACCTGTAAGATCTGATGAAACCTATATGTATCAAAAGAAATTTCTCAGTACTTTCTCAGTACTTTCCACTGATATGAATTTTAATAAACATTGCCTCTTGAATTCGGAATAATTAATAAGCTATTAACTAATGTATATTTGACATGGCGTGTTTACGCAGCGGGACATATTTGCAAGACACGGATTATGTTCGATTAAATACCTTAGTGATTGGAAAATTTTCATTATCTTTTTCGAACAAGTTTTTGTTTAAAAGTACTCATTGTATGTCAATTCACATTTGTAAATTTTACCGACAAAATTTTCTTTTTTCACCATGGAAAATGCGTTACACTAAATTTTCATTGAATGGGACATATTCAAGGACTTTGTTTCAAAGGATGTGGATATCTATTCTCTTAACAGAGGTTGTCAACAATCATACTATGTGTAAATATGATGTAATAGAACGATCCTGTAAAATATCAAAGAGATGCGAGATGTTTCAACTTTTTTCTAAAATTAAAATCTGTTGAAGGTATTTTCTGATACAACGGTACAGGACGAAAAATAAAGTTATTCCGGAATAAAGTAGTCTGTCAATGTGTACATACCTTGTTATAATACTTCCTTTTGTTACAACATTATTGTCGAGAAAAAAATCTTTATTTTCATATAAAACACTACATGTTTATTATCAGACCTTACTACAAATGTAAGCTGAAAACGGACTGAGCATATTATTTCCTATTAGTAGCAATTCCTGACGTTACGTCTATGCACAAATTATCAAATTTGTGAAAAAATTCCCTATTTTATTTTCTTTTACTCCCTATATACTTTTTAAATTTCTTCTTTTGACTTTACCATCTCTGTTAAACGAGGTTTATGAAATATAACTACAGAGAAAGGCATTTAAAGTATATTTAATTTACGTTATCATTACTGTAATTTACGTTATGAAAGTTTTGCTTCCGTAAGTCACAAATGAACAGAGATTTATGCGTGAGCTATTGCTTCAAATAATAAGAAGAACACATTGTTTTTAAAAACAATTAAAATTCAGGCAAAAAATGCATTCTTGACGAATCAATAAAGAAATATTTGAAAGTTGTTAAAGGTAATATGTAATTTACGTTATCTGATGGCGCTTTCTTTATCAGATCTACATTGGAAGTTCGGTGATATTAAGATACCCTTGAGAGAAAACCAATAACGTTTCCTGCATGGTTCCGTATTGATCCGACGTCTTATTTGCAAGATATGGACCATGTATGTTTTTTACTGATAACGTAAATTACATAACGTAAATTACTTTTTATCAGTTTTATTGGTGTAAAATGTGTAATCGATCAGATCAATGCTCGTTTTGATATTTTACGTGTTTGGTACGTCAGGAAGAATAAATGAATTAATATGCAAGGACAGTTATACTCGTATTCTTTAAGTATTGTTGATAACGTAAAATACATCCTTAAAACGAACCACTCACCTCTCGTTACAAGACCAATGTTTTTTTTGTAAGTATTCTGTCATATGACTTTTCTTTGATTCTGGTTGCATTTTATGGACTTTGTTGGATATTCTAGAAGATATTTTATGTTTTTAGATACCCTTTTATGCTATTTCAACAAGTAATAATAATTTGATAACGTAAATTACACAAATTTTGCGACATAGTTATTTTACATTTTTTTTAAAATTTCACTGTAGACATATATTTTAAAGTGCGGAAATTCAGTATATTTATGCATTATTACATGCAAAAGTCATAACTTTTAACAAAAAATATAATTGCTGTGTTTTATTCAGTGGTCTAAACATTGACCTTTGCCTGAGCGACAGACTGAAAAGCCACTTTTTAGACTATATACCTGGATCCAAGGGAGGTTTTAACCTGTGTATTAACATTTTACTGTGTTGGTTTGGTAACTAGAGACGTATCACAAACAAAATACTACAAAATTTACTAGTTACTTCTATACTAATATAATTTAAAGTGCTTGCGACATCCAAATAGCGCATTTGGACGGATTATGTGAGAATAGGTGTTAAAGAGTTTCAAGTCTTTTGATTAGTTTATGCTAAGTTAATTGTTTCTACTAGTTTTCCTTTCTACACCAATATATTTTACAACCTTAAATGGAGAATCCGACAACATTAAGTGCAGACAAACAAGGGATAGCAATAGACAAAAATTGTTTCTCTTGGGTCGTTCTTTTTAGAAATTTTGTCTAATTTATTGAAACATGTGTGTTATCAATTGTCGGTAGTCTATGCTTGTATTTTCCTTTACTAAAAATTTCAATCGAAGTCATTTTATAGAGTAAACATATACTTTTTTCAAAAAATAGGATCTCTACATTGACGGTAAAATTTAAATAAAATAATTAGACTTTGAGAAGGAAGTCTTGAAATAAAGTAGAAATGACATTTTGAAAAAAATAAAACTAGTTCATTGATATTTAGCCAGTACTAAAACATATTGCATTTAACAAAAGACATATTTTTGTTTTAAATGATTCTATAGTTAAATTGACTTTCATAAGTATTCATCTTTCCATTGGAGACAGGGCAGCCCATTATAAAGTTGCATAAGTGAGATCACAGGAGTTCGCGTACCTATCAATTTTACCGAAATTTTCAGTAAATAAAAAAGATACGTAATACCTATATAGGTATTACGTATCTTTTTTATTTCTTTTTTATTTTATTTTTAAAAAATTTAAAAAGATACGTAATACCTATATAGGTATTACGTATCTTTTTTATTTACTGAAAATTTCGGTAACATTGATAGGTACGCGAACTCCTGTGATCTCACTTATGCAACTTTATAATGGGCTGCCCTGTCTCCAATGGAAAGGTACGCGAACTCCTGTGATCTCACTTATGCATCTCCTGTGGTGAGATGGACAAGAACATAGTTTCTGACATTGGAATCCATATGAATATGAAGGACATTGTATTTAAAATGCATTGTAGATTCCTAAATATACGCGTGGATTAATTCTCGCGTAATTTTGCACGAAGCACCACACGCAAAATAAAATTACTCGCCTTTAATTCAATGATGCTGAAATCTAAGTAAAATCTCTCGACCAACCGACCATTTGCAAATTATTATTCTCGCGATTTGACATCGAAGAGCCTATTTGCGATAATAAGAACTGGCGAAAATATCAGCCCTCTACTATTTATGGAACAAAAGTTGCACTGCATTTTATAACAGACTGTTACATGCTTGTTAATTGCACTTAGATAGCGTAAACACATTCCAAAATGTAAGCTTCCAAATGACCAATATATAGGATTCTCTGATTTTTATACAAAATATAACGCAAATTTGCCAAAACTTATTTATTTTCTTTCAGGGATCATTCATTGTTGTTAGTATAGTAATATTACTCTTTTTTCCTCCATTACTTTTTTAAGAAATGGGTTAAAATGGAATCCACGGGTGTTTTGTCCTACCTTAATACTATACAGGCAGCAGATGTTATGAAAAGAGTTGTTTTCCTGTTGGGAACTAACTAAGCTGCGTGTTGGTAGGAACTGGGCTTGGATTTTAACGTTTATATAGATATTTATCATCCAAAAAAATATTTTAAATGACTAGAAAATTTATTAAAAGTTGTTATATCGAAATGTAATTATCTAAATTAATAGTGTGTAGAGATGTAATGAAGTGCGAGATGATACGAAACCTCGCTCGCACCATTAGCATGCTAGACGTAATCAACACTGGTGTCAGATGTGGAATCTATCGCCTCACTGTGATGAATTAAAAGGGTCCTGTATGTCAAAACTCAATGAAATTAAAGGAAAATATCATCAAAATTAAAAATATGTAACTTTTTAAAGATGTTTCAGTGAGGGATTTTTTTATATCCACAAAATCGATGAACTTTGTGTAAGCCACGTGATAAACTTACATGGAAGTCGGGGTCTTCGTCTCGCCGTATTTCAATAATCCACTCTTTCCGTACAGATGGATCCTTTGGAAAAGAGTGGAAGGATGTTGCTGTACCCCGACGACTGTCTTCATTACAAAGCGGCACACAACAATAAGCCGCGGAGCCCGTTTTCGCATGGCCGTCCATTTTCAGCGTCTGCTCGCACATGTGCTTTTTGTCAGGTCAGCCTCGTTATCGCTACGAACTTCAGCGCAGGCGTGAATAGAGTCTATTCTTCTCCTGTGTATCCGATAGGGCAGGCTGTACGCAGAATAAATAACACTATTTAGTATACCGCTGCAAAACAAATATATTAAACCTCATTTGAATAAAAAGAAAAAAAAATTATATCTATTTACTTACGAATGCATTTATTGGTTTCATTTAACATAAATTGTTCACAGCATTGGTGTTTATATTTTCTTTAAAAAAGAAATTCAATAATTAAAACTTAAAGCAAAACGTTTCTATTATTAATATTTGTGAAATAGTCATCTAAGCATTTATTATCTAAATGTGAAAGTGAACTCTAAGTCTTTTCAATTAAAAGAAACATATACCCAGTTGGTATGCAATTTTCCTCAGCTTTTGTGAACGTAACAGACAATGGTAAAACTACTAGAAAGTACTCGTAAAACTCCATTTCATTTGAAATATACATCATAATTAATTATTCCAAATTAAATAATTAATTTCCCTTTGTTTAACAAACGGAAATTGTCACAATCTTGTTTAATATACAAAGGCAAATGAAATGTTATATAATTATCATTTTAATTTTTTTGTTTCTGGTAATTGACTATGATTTACAGTTAAATGCAAAAAAGTGTGCTCTATCGAAAATACATTTTTTCTATGTTTATTCTTACCATACTGCACTCAATCTGCAACATTTCTACATGGAAAAAAGCATTTCATATCTTCATATGAACAGTCAATGTTTCTGTTTTATCTAACCAATCGATGTATGACAATGGCCATACTTTGTATCAAATCATTATAATAAGCCATTCCCTAAACATTTATGTAATAGAATCACTAGTATAAGCCATTTATACATGTAGGAAAGCTAAATCTTTTGAAACACGTATTATTTAATACGTGTGGATGACATTGCCAATAAGATGAACCTTTGCTTTATCCACGGAAAAGCGATTTGGAATATCTGCAATGCATTTTCTCCATGCAAATTGATCAACAAATATATTCTAGGTAAAAAACCAATAGATATCCAGGCATTCAGAGAATTTGTCATGATTTTTAGACTTATTTGGTATTTTTTAAATCTATTTCCGTCGTGTATTCTATAATGCATAGTGTAAAGGGCTTTTGCTATCATTGCAAGACACCACAAATCACTTCTCATTTCCATATCATGCTAATAAGCATTGGTATTTAAGGCTGGATTCAAGAAAATCTTATTTCTCCAATATCTGTATTAATTTTTTCTCCTTTAATTGGGTACAAATGACAACTTTCATAAGACCTTTTCTAAGCCTTGAATCTTATAAAGATGAATAAAATGAAAATTGCTGCATAAAAGTATCTAATTTTCAAGCTTCATTTTATATGCATTTCAAATTAAATATCAATACTTGGAGTCATCCTTCCTGGCTGATGACAAGATATCCTCAAATAAAAAATATAGTTTTACTTTTTAGAAGTTAAATTGACTCGATTTTCAGCTTCTTCCTACTGACTTTAGCTTAAACTGTTGTCAAAAATGCATATTTCAATTTAAAATATTAATAGATATGTGTGTTTAGAGGTCAAATTTTGCTCTGTGTCATTTTTTTTAGGATTGTTCGATAAACATTTGATATAAACAAATCGTTATCTTCATATTGCATTGGTTTTTATGCATTCGTGGAAAATTATTAAACTTGAGATTAATGCAAGACATAAGGTGAATATTTTATATATTAATCGGTGAAACTAAATTAACAATCAATAAGTTTTCGAAAACATATTGTCAGATAGAATGTAACACATTACAAGTTTTATATCATCGTCACAGATCTGCACGATTAAATCATGACGGTTGAATCTAAATTGGAGAAATTTTTGGCGATATTTCTTTTATTTCAATGTTTTTTTGCAGATGAAAAATGTACTAAACCCAACAATGAAAAAGAAATAGGGAAAAAATTACCAGTTTCTCCTTTTGCAGTGCTTAAGGAAATCGGGTTCCAATTATGTTTTAGAGAATGTGAGGCCTATGCTATGTGTTTGTCAATTAATTTCAACCAAAAGATGTTAATGTGTGAATTGAATAGCCAGAGAAAAAATGCGAGTTTATCGTTAGTAAATGATTATGACTTTATCTACAAGGAAATACCAGATATTGTAAGTAATTAGTTATACATATTCATCAGTACATGTACATACGCTATTTGTGCCGAATTGATAGACGTCTGTAGTTAATACACAAAAAATTAAAGTAGATTAAAATTTAAATGAACAGAAACGACCGAACAAGACCGAAAACACAGCTACAAGTGCATTCATCCTTTGCGTGAAATTTCAAATTTGAAACTAAATCTTTTCCAATCACGAGAGATACAATATACCTTGGTATTCTAGTTTGTTTAATATTGTGGTAGGAACTGTATTTGTGCAACATAAAGCATGTGACAATCTTAAAGTTATCACAGATTTTATATTAACCTATTCCTCTGTAATAAAAACCTGCATCCCTAGAGCATCGTTGATGTATAGTTTTTGTGAAATTTTGTGACTGTATCAGCTATTTCAACGGGAAGATTAAGATATATTGCTTTCACATTAATCTACAATTTACATACTACTAGACAATTTTTTTAAATTTAATTTATTCAATTCATATGTTATAAAATGTTAACAATAAATTGTTTAACCGATTTGACCTCATTGGTTATTACCATGAGTAATTAAGCAAAATCCTGCCAATAAATAATCAGGGCACTGTGAAAATCCATGAAAATTCAATATTTTATTCATTATTATCAATTTTAATTTTTGATTATTCCAATTTTGTCGAACTGTTTGATTTTTTTGTTGTTACAGGTTGATTACAGGGATAAGAAATGTGGAAAAGGTTCATGCAATCACTTATCCAAATGTGTTCGCATAAAATTAGACAATTATGTATGCATCGAATTAGCAGGTATTTTAATTGGAAAGAATATACAACTCTTCTATGATATATAGCTTATCTTTTTCCTGACCGTTATTATTCTTGCATTCATTTATGAAGATACAGTAAAATTTAAAATCTGTTGCATACATTTCATCTGTAAAAAAAATTGAATTCTTTTTTTTTAATCCACAATACCGATATGCATCGTCATTTTTTCTATTTTTAACGTATTCTTGGTAAATAATATAGTTTTGTTTCTCCAGTTAATGGAGAATGGAGTGCATGGAACCCTTGGGGAGGCTGTTCAGTGACATGTGGGGGTGGGAATAGATCACGAACTCGCACTTGTGATAATCCTACACCGAGATTTGGAGGTCAGCCCTGCAATGGACAGTCTTCAGACTTTTTATCCTGCAACACGTTTAACTGCCCTGGTATTTTCTCATATAATTGATACATGGGATTATTTATTACATCATTTAATAAATACTAAATAAATTTTCTAATTGGTAAATGGAAATGTGACAAGTTAACATATTTGTGATATTTTTGTACTACAAAATTGAAAGTTAATATGTCAACAAATACGTAAACTTTACACTCTTCGAACTAGTTATATACATGTTTATGAAACTAATATATATATTTTTAAAAAAAATAGGTTGCACCTTTCCTTTTGATTGTTACGAGATTCACAATAGTGGACAAAACAATACAGGCCTTTATTATATATGCCCTGCAAACAAAAGCCAAGAATCGGATGCAATTCAAGTTCTGTGTGACATGGATGCATATGGAGGGGGATGGACAGTAATTTATTTTATTTTATATTTTAAACTTAACCAGAGTATTTTACTTCTTACATATTTAAATTGTGATGAAGTCTGCATTATTTTGATAGACACGCTCTTTTGTTTATTATTACTGTTACGCAGCACTGTAAAGGCCTACAATAAAGAAATCAATGGAGTATATACGTGCAAATAAGGGAACTTTTTAAAACAGAGTTTATAAAAATAAACGTATTTTATTATAACATAACTTACACACTTATTTAAATAATATAGTATACCCCTCTCTGTACTGAATTAAAGCAATATGAGCTGCAACTTTGGTGTCAGAATTTTTTGTTGCAAAATTATTCATAACTATTTCAATGGCAGAAAAATAGCGTTGATAAACTTCTTTTGTTCGTATTTGCGATGGAAGTACTATTGAACCATTCGATTGAATCAAAATTATATTATTGTCATCCTATACAATGATGATTCCTTATGTAAAACTGTATATTGGATTGTATATAGAAAACATTCTTCTGCTTTATTTTAGTCAAATTGATCATAAAAGTTTAAGTTATATATAAATTTATTATAATAATACATTTAAATATAAAATTTTCAAAAACGCAGCTCATATTGCTTTAAGTTTGGTGCCATCAATGAACAGTCATGTGATAAATGCAAAGTATGTGTACCGCATGGAGGTCATAAAAAATTTCAATAGCGCAAGGGCATACCCTAGTTGAGGTTAAAAATTAAAGATACCAATTATTTCTGCATACTTTGTACTTTCTAGAAGATGCTGCTGCTTTATATAGAATTCGCATATTATTAGTTTAAATTTCAAGTAAATATGTTCATGCCAAAATATGTTTGACCTTTACCAAGTATTTAACAATTTAAAGAAATCAGCAGCACTTTTCAAGTTACGGAACATACCCTTTATTTATATTCAAAAAATGGCTAATATCTATTAAATGAATGCCCTTGCGAAATGGCGATTTAATAAGACACCTCGATGTTAATATACCAAACCTACACACATAAACACTGTAAAATTAATTAAATACATTCTCTTATTAATCATTAAATAATCACACTAAACAAATGTTTTACATTGGTATTAATAGCCTATTTCAAATCTGCAAATGATATTCTGCTTAATGATAAAATGCATTTTCACTGTAAAAAATATACCTGATCTGCTTTTTGCAGCACATAAAATACGTCTTTTTTACCAAAAGGACGTTGTGTCGTCAATTTTCTGCGATCAGTGTTTTGTTAATAAACTGTAGTCTAGGATTTAAATTTCAACTATTTTTATTGCATTGATAGGTTTTTATGTTGTTTACTATGCTAATACAATTTAAAATTGCAAAGTATTTGAATTTTTAGTATTGTGAGGAATACAAAATGTAGCAATTTTTGTGTGACGCCACAGTAAATATTTCCCGTATAAACTAGGCCCCGCCCCTTCTTCAAGCCTTAACAATGCTACATACGTTTTTCGTTAAAATCTTTTTGACACAATATTCTTTTTTTAATTTTAAAAAGACCCAAAAAATTGCTTTTATTAGGTCATTCAGCACAGGAATCGGGGATACACAGCGGTAAATTTCAACACCACTTGGAATGAATACAAACGAGGATTTGGTAATGTTGGAGGGAACTACTGGCTGGGTAGGATAATTGTAACATGTAGAAATAAATTATTCTTAAAACGTAAATTCTATATCAATTCTTTTATTATCAATTGTGATAAGTCTTCCCTAAATTATTATAAGAAACTTGGGTTTTCGTAGCAAAATGTTCGTTTAAAAACACGAGAAAAAGATACAATATGCATACAAAAATTAAATCATTTCAAAAGTTTAACTGCCAAAGACGAAAGCTATAAACAAGCCTTTCCTTAAAAAAGGCTGTAAATGCATATTTTATGGATAATTTACTGTTTTCAGAATAACAAAATACCCATGAGGTTTGTTTTAATTAATTTCTTAAAAGCTATTAAGAAAATATATATCACTGTGATGTCAATAATGAATGATGTTTGAAGGGAAAAAACCAAATGGAGAATCGTTCTATTGGGTATTCAAGGGCCTATATCTTTACATCTGTTTATGCCATCTACACGCGTTTGACAGTCTGTTATTAGAATAAATGCGAAATGACTTTTGATACGTTTTTGGTACAGACCTGATATTTCAAAATATTTAAAAAGAGTCTTTATTCAATGTAAAATATTCAACCTACTATTTCATCAAACATATTTAATCATTGAAGGTAGTGCACAATAAATAACCCATTTTTTCTGAAATTTAATTTTTGTTATGATATGTGGTCATTTATTTTCAAAAACAACATGTTTTTGTGCATCAATACAGTTCTGGTGCTATATCATAAGCAATGTCTTTTTGCCAAAAGAGCAGAATTTCTTAATTAGGAAATCCATTGTGTTAAAAAAGTTTAATGAGATCATTTTTCTAATTTAGGAAACGACGCCATTCATAGATTGACCACAAAATACAACAACTCACTGTACATCAGATTGAGAAATACACAAAATGTTTCATTTGAAGTTCAATATTCTGTTTTTTCTATCTCCAATGAAACTGACGGCTACAGACTCTCCTTAGGGGAAAAAACAGGAACCATTGGTATTTTATGTTTTCTTCTTATTATTTTTGTTAAATTTTTCATAATAGAAACGAGGTTTATCTTATCTCTTTTCAAAATATTATACATGTATAATGTCAAATTTAAAAAGTTTCAATACCATGAAATTGGTTATATATCCTAATGTTTGTTCTTTTAGGTGATGCATTTAGATCGCATTTGATCATCAGCTATCCCTTTTACACATTCGACAATGACAACTCTTGCGGGTGTGCTTTTTCTCGAAAATCTGGATGGTGGTATCAGTGTTGTAATCTCGTGAATCTAAATGCTCCTTTTTTTGAACAACATGTTGATCCTGTATGGAATGGATATATTTCGAGTGGCAATAATCTTTTCCTTTCGCAGATGTTGATCAGAAGAAAATTGTAAAAAAAAAATTAATTACGAAAGCAATCCGAGAATTACCTAAAGAAATAGACATACCTGTAGAATGTTTTTACTTCTTTTTCTATTTATTCATTCACATTCATGTCATATAATTACAAATATACATGTACAGATATTCATATGAAAGTCATTGGATAGCTAAATACTTATTGTGCGTTTAAAATATCAACATCATTTTTAATTTTATGCATAATGATCATCTTAATGAGACATTGACGTGTTTAAAATTAGGAATTATGCAACACTTTTCACTTTCTATGCCAGAAAAAAAAAACTATGCATTTCAAAGTAATTTGCAAGTTACAAAAAGACCAACTTATGCATAAGTTGCCTGTCTTTCGTCAATATAAAGCAAATATTGTCTACTCTTTTGAGTGTCAATCCAAGTCTCGTGTTGTCCATGTCATTCTAAGCAGATATTAAATTAAATTTCGGTAACAAAGTGAACCATATTAAAGTTCTAGAAATAAATCATTCCTTATGGTTTTAAAGGTTACTTCCTTATAGTTTTAAAGGTTACAATGTCTGGTAAAGTACCAACCAGACCCATCATGACAGAAAGCAGACCGAGGGACTGCTCTACTTCCCTACGTTGGTTAAGAGATTTTAGAGCAATCCCAGATGAGTCTCAATTAGCCCAACGGTTTCATCAAAGTCCCAGAAAGCATCCTTATATATATATACCTGTCAAGTGTGTGGGTTTAATAAATCTAATGGACAGAACTTAGTTCTAACTTAGATTGCTCATTGTATCAGCAATCAATGTCAGTAATATAAAGGCAGTTAATATTAATGATACACTTTTTTATTAGGAGAAAGTGTTATTTTGTAAAATGTTCAAGTAACATGTAGATCATATTTAACATTCTTATGAGACAATTATTTATGAATAGATAACAAAATTACCATGTATATAAATAAAATAACAGAAGAAAAAACCTTCATGTTAAATTATGGCACGTAGTGTATTAATTTCACACAAAATTAAACAATTTTGCTTTACTGATAATGGTTACAGTATCTATTTTCAACATGCTAAACAAAACAAAATTGCTTATTTTAGTATAGAACTGGATTCCTCCTTTGAAATAAATCCTGCGATTATATAAGCAAGAGCGATTTCCATATTACTCTGAATACGATTTTCATTTACAGCAAAGCTTAAGAAGATATATCATGAATCTGAAGACAGTTAATCCTTATCCATATTTTGCCTACTAGGATTATCTGGTTCTTATTTTCTTTTTTTTCTTTGATGATAGCTAAAAATTTAGCTTAATATCAATTACAGTTGATTTTTTTCTTTTCAGATAAAAGTATGACTTTGACAGATTAAGTGTTTAATTTACAGATTAATGTGTAAATTTTACAAAAAATTAAAAAGATTGTCCCATTTCATTATGCACAGTCACATTTCTTTAAAAGAAATGTACAATTGAACTTGTTCCGTTTTAAAATTGCCAGCTTAGAGTAGGGCGAAAGGGGCGAAAAAAAAAAGAAAAGCAAAAATGTCTCTATATACAGCACATTACATGTTAATCCCCATTTCATAACAATTCACTATCTTACGCATAATTATGTAAATTTCAAAGTGAAAGTTCCTTGAAACTATCAAAAATTACCAAAAGTGTGTATTGTATTCAATTATTTCTAAAAGTTCAATTACACGAAGTGCAATTTTCTATGATCATATTTTTGAAATGAAGATACGTATATACACTCAGCGTGTTGGATATCATTGAAATCAGTTAAAAGAAAATTACACCCCTTTCTTACCTTCTTTCACAGCAGATGGCCAAAGTGCCTCAAGTCAAAGGGGTTTTTAGAGTCCATGGACTCTACACAGGTCATATACACCATACAGATACAAGTATGATAGATGTGGTTCCTATATCCTCTTATAATTATGCCTTACCTTCAAGAATGAGCGACTTGAAATTGTCTACATTTTTTTACGATACGTGTGTAAAGATATATTATTCATGTTTTTATGATGTGAAGTGTATTTTCATTTGGTAGTTTAAATTTAGAATAGATTACCTGATTTTTTTTTAAGAGAAATATCATCACTCATGCTTTTATGATGTGAAGTGTATCACCTTGCTTTCGTAAAAGGCGACTAGTTTAAATTTAAACCGAGGCCCCGTGTCACAGCAGGTGTGGCACTTGATTTTTCAATGGCCCTTGCCGAATTTATTTGCAACCCTTCACCGGCAAAGGTGTTTTAAATATTCTGGAGAGAGACGTTAAACAATATACAATCAATCAGAAAACGACTGTCATCGTCATCTGTTCATAACAAAACACTTCAATAAATTGAGGAGAGGGGGATTAAGTCATTGTAGTTTTGCATTTCATATGTGTTATTTTATCGCAGAGCTAAAGAGAATATAATTTTCAAGGCTCAACACTTTGTATTTCTTTCAATCCAGGAAATATGAATATTCACAATATGATGTGTTAATTTGCATGATTTATTATTAAATTCAAAAATGAACTTTAGTACTTTTATTTCTTGTGTTGACTTTGTAAAGTTTACCTAAAATTATATCTTGAAAAGTACAGTTTTTCTATATCTTTAAATTAAACCTGCTGGTTTCCATCATATTATGATCTCAAGACTAACATGAAGCACACTATATGATTCATACGTATGATAAATTGTCGTAAATAATAAACTATACCATACGTTATGTTGATATGAAATAAATATCAGGTCTCTAACTTGCTAGTAAACTTATAAAGATATTTATTGATTGTATGTTGTTAACCTTCCTTTTGAGAATGTTTCACTCATATAGCAACTTTATCATTGTGCGATACCAGTGAATGGCCTTAAGAGCTGAACCGACTGTTTAGATTCAAAAAGGTGAAATATTCAATAATTATCTTAGTTAATATGATGCATTTACAAAATAATCTTCAATCAATTCATCTTTTCTACAAAAAAGCACAGTGTTGAAGAAAATACAACGGTTCATTGATCGGCTGAAAATGAAATTTTAGATGTATAATTTTCCAAACTTACCAAATTCTTACTTACCCCAATATATGTATATTTTAAAGTGACTTCCATATCAACCGTTTCTTAAAGTTGACCTTCATTGAATTTTATAACTTTCTTTGTTATTGCAGACAAAGCCAATAAAAAACAAAAAAAACCATCGGAAAGCTGACTTTCATTGAGGTATTGTCCTGAGCCGACACGTTGCCGTTGAACCCTTCAGTTGTCAAATTTCATTCAATTTTAGGGGTTAACCGAAGAGATATCCTCCAGTTAAAAAATAAAAAATCTTGTTTTTTCTCTCTCTTTGCCAATAAAGTGAAGTCATTCTATGACAAACCATTTGTAAAACAAGCATTTGAAGTGTCAACTTAATCCTTTCTGTTTACAAAATCTAATACTTATTGAAAGCTTTAGTCTGATTTGTGCTTCTTAATGAGGGAAGTAGGCCCTAAAATAAAATGTTTGACGCTGTTGATTTTGGTAAAATCTTGTGATTTCAAATTGTCCAAAAGTTCTTTAGAATTTTTTTTTTGTATCCACATCTGATTCAAACCACTTCTTGAATATATTGTTGCACAGTACTTTTGAGGTTTTTCGTTCACTACTGTCAATATCTTAGTCAGGAGTAACGATTGATTGATTGATTGTATACTGTTTAACGTCCCTCTCCAGAATATTTCACTGATATGGAGACGTCAGCATTGCCGGTGAAGGGCTGCAAAGTTAGGCCTATGCTCGGCACTTACGGCCTTTGAGCAGGGAGTGATCTTAATCGTGCCAAACCTGCTGTGACACGGAGCCTCGGTTTATACGGTCTCATCCGAAGGACCGCCCAATTTAGTCGCTTTTTACGACAAGCAAGGGGGTACTCAGGACCTACTCTAACCCGGATCCCCAAGGGGCGAGGAGTAACGAAACAGGCTTAATTGAACCTTTACCGGAACCCGCAGTGTACCTAAGGATTTTTATGAAGTTTTCGGATGCAATATATGAAGGGTAGTACAGATTCATTTTGGGCGAAATCGTGACTCCGTCACCATAAACCTCTACAATATGCAACATATAATAGACAATTTTAAACAAGTTATATTTTTCATACTCTTTACTTAATCAGTAAACATAAAAAAATGTTTTTAAGACTTCAAATAGTATTGAATTGCATTTTAAGAAAGGCGTCAGCGATAAAAACCAATAACGTTAATATAACGTATGCAGCATGGTCGTGCTTATTATCTAAAAGTGTAGTGCATTTTGGGAAATGAAAACAAAATCAAATATTTTCAGCCGTATTTTTCAGCCTTATTGAAGATGGTTAGTCATTTTGAACATTTGAGATAGATATTTTGACGTCTTCTTCTCTTTGGAGGTTTGAAAGAGTACAAATTATATGGACAAAATGCTATTTTAATACAAAAGACATTGTCACTGTAGGCGGTCGATATCAGATTGTCTATTTGTTGAATGATGGTGAGAATACTGTCCGTAACTTAATAATAAATCTTCAGGAGATCGCATGTATGTGTCGAATGGGTTCCTCTACTGTTTATGGAGACTCAAATATACGCACCAATGAAATTCCTCAAGTTGAGTAGGACTTATCCAACTTTGTTTTTAGCAAAGATGAAATATGACGCTGTTTTAGACACTTTGACGTTATCAGCCGTGCGCCGTAAGACGATACAATACATAACATAAAATCTCATTATTTGTTTATATAGTTATTTATCTACTTGAAATTTGATATGTATATTCATATTATATCTACTAAAAAGTAGTTAAATTTTCAGAACGCAGGGATGATTTTTTTCGAACTAGACAACTTGTCCACGACTTTACCAGGCAACCCTCGTAGTCTCGTTTAAAAGTTCTATAGTCGTTATAACGACCTTGTCAGCAAATACAACTTATCACTGAGTCAACAGGTTATCAAGGTCGTCACCTTGTGTTGCACCTTCAGCAGAAATATTGTTTTGCAATTTGTGTGTGATGAATTGCCAGGAATTTATCGCCACTGTTCATACTCAGTCCTTGTCGGGAAATATCGCAATTTGTTTGAATTGTTAGCAAATCGCGACTGTTCATACTCGCGGAAAAAAACAAAATAAACTATTTTTGGTAAAGTGTTTTCAATAAATAGTGTGTTGATTCTAAGCTCGATTAACACAAATCGTTCTATGCCGTCTAGGTATTTCCTTCGTTTTAGTGAGTTTTTTTTAAGGAGGGAGGATTATTGAAAAATTAATCCATAACTTCAGTGTATACTCAATCAAAATTTTCAAAGTTATCACTGGAGTAAATCAAATTTTTTTTTCCATATATAATCAAAGTTCATCAAACAGGTTACAGATCACTATCGTTCATCAAATTTTTTAAAATGTCATTGTCAGCAAATCAAAGTTTTCATAGTGTCAGTAATCACTATTGTTACCTCTATTAAACTATATACATATTTAGTTGACAAAAGTATTTTCGTGAGAGATATAATTGCTAGGTTTAATAGACTGCAAGTCATTCCGGGGTCTGTATACATACCACTATCACCCTTTTTAGAGAAGATTGTACATTTCGGTGTCGCTTTGCAACGAAAATAATGTATGCACCTTTGTTTTGCTGAACAGCTGCATTCAATTACAAATAACTAAATCAATAAGAGTGAAAATGTCAAAAAGATATCACTGATTGTGGTATTTACAATTATAGCGAGATTGTTTGTCTTCCATTACTTTAGTGATGACATATTCATTATTAATGTTGTTAGATGAGTAATTTGTATCATATTGTGTATAAGGATATGTCAAATAATATTATGAAAAGGAAATGGTCTATGTTATCGTGTATTTCTTTGGCGTGCAAAATAGGAAGAATGAAGCCATAGGCCAAAACATTAAAATTCAAAACAGAACTAGTCAAATTACATGACCAATAAGAATCATGTTAATACTTCATATAGAATAATAAATCAGACACGAAATGTTTAACTTAAATTAAAATTTTACAACTTTGAATTCTATCCTATGTTTCAGTTTGTTTTAAAACTGTTATCAAAAATATCAATTTCATATTAACTATTTAGTGAATTTTTTTATCAAGCATTTTATTGAATCTTCGAAGCTACCATTTGAGAAACAGAAGTATATATTCTGAAACATTTAATTAAAAATCGGCAACTTTACAAAACATGGATTGTAAAATTATCAAATGTAGGTACTGAGTAGCAGTTTTTGCTTCGTTCACGATTTTTCCCGAATCAATTATGAGGTCTGATTCTATATTAAAAAAGTGTTTGGCGATATTTCTTTTATCTAAATACAATTTGGCCACTGAAAAATGTACTGGACAAAACTATGGAAAACAGATTGGAAAAAAATTACCAGTTTCTCCTTTTGCAGTGCTCAACGACATAGGATTTCAAATTTGCTTTCGAGAATGTGAGGCTTTTGCTGTGTGTTTGTCAATTAATTTCAGTCCCAAATTGTTAGTATGTGAGCTGAACAGAGATAAGGAAAATGCAACATTATCTTTAGTTGATGATGATGACTTCATCTACAAAGAAATACCAGATATTGTAAGTATTGAAAGGTAGTTTTTGACAATATACTATAATGTATTTAACATTAGTGGAAATTGAGAAATTTGAGTCCTTTGTATATTTCACATAATCTGATAAAGTGTTTTAAAGGGGAGACTGGGGTTTTATTGAATGTGTGAAAACTACAACAGCGAAACTTTTCATTTCTATACCATATATTACATTAACTCAAGTGTACATGCAAAGTTTGGCGGAAATCTACAGTTGATGTATTTTTAAGGGACCCTCCCAAAATACAAGTACATTTACTACAGGATTATATAGGAACATGCCAATTTATAGCACTTTAAGGTAAATTATGCAAATACTACAATAGACTTTTTGTTCAAATTATAATACTTGATGAGTAATACTTTACTGTACAATAAAAAACACAAAATTCTATCGTCTTGTTACCAGAGGAGGCGTCTCAGAATGCGACAAATTAACAGTGTTTCCGGTTTTTATACAGTACTATAAAAATGCAAGGCGCAAAGGATTCATATGGAAACATAATTAAAAAATAGCGATATTCTCTATTTCTGTATTCTTAATTTCAAAAGCGTATTTCTATTGCTTTTCTATGGTGGCAAATTTGTGCCATCCACATAACTTTTTGTCAACATAAGATATCACGTCAAGTCAAGATGACTATCTCGACAAGTCATTATAACTTTCTGGTCGGTCGTCAAACACCGACTTTTATCTTGTACAGTCAAGATAAGCTATGAATCGTATTTTTGCGATAGCTATCTCGCCAAAACGAGAGAATTTATCTTGTATCGCGATTAAATGTTATCTCATCATGTCAAGATAGATATTGCAAAAAACTGTGATAGCTTATCTGGACAAGATATAATGTCGGTGTTTGACGACAAACCAGAAAATTATCATGACTTGACGAGATAGTTATCTTGACTTGATATGATATGCTATGTTGACAAAAAAATATGTGGATGGCATAAATATGCCACCATACTTTTCTTTAATAACATTTAATTAATTACCCCTTTCTTTAAGAGCTTCAGTTTATCATAACGTCAAAAACACACTGTGACGACGTCAACCCACCCATGAAATGCCAAACAAGATTAAAAAAAAATCACTTTTTTAAAATTGTAATTACAAGTTTATACCTATAATTTCTAATTTTGTTTAATTCTAATAATTAAGCGAAAAAAGTGGCTCTAAAACAGTAAATAAGCTTCTTTTTACTGTACATGTATTGGGCAATGGAAACCACAAATGTTTCTTGCAACTTATTATACTTTTTACATGTATGCTCTATGTTTCGATAAAAAAGTAATAATTTAATTAGATTCAAACAATAATCGATATGATTTGATTCGTCGCATTTACATATAATTTTAAAAGAAATAAATAACGAAAAACTCTTTATTGTCCTCTTACCCTTGATTATTAATTCGAAATTTGCTTATTCCTTCTGAACCATTTGTGTGTTTCTTCCAAATGAAGGAAGTTTAGAGTGGTTATATTGAATAAGTTTTGGACGCAAACATAAGTTGGATGCCTGGATTGGTATATATAATTTTTGCCTAATTTCATTGAAAATGATGCATACAATAACTTTCTAGAATATAAAGTATTTGTAAAAGTGTGATGTTCAAAATTCGCCTATCTGAAACTATCCCTCCTTTTTTATCTATACAAATATTTTTCACTTCAAATCCCGTGTTTAAGAAAATTTAGAAAAAATTAAAAACTATGATGTTAAAGTTATTCATTTTACTCATTAAAATAGGATCCAAAATGTTATTTTCATATTTTTTGACAAAAGTTTGTTTGTATCATCTGACCTTATCTGAAAGGGATTGACAATGATTGGTTGTATATTGTTTAACGTCCTATCAAGGAAGTTTTACTCACAAAGATACATCACTGTATGCCAGTGAAGGGCTTCATATTCAGACCATTACTCAGAACGCAGGGCTTTTGAGCAGTGGGGATTCTTTATCGTGCTAAAGCCTACTGTGACACTGGACGAAGGTTTTTTAAAGTCATATCTGAAAGACAAATTACTTTCATTTTTGATGCCACAAGCTGGCGCAGGAATATGCACTACCGCTCTTTCTTAAGTATGACGCCTACTATTATTCAAAGCATACTTCTCATTGTGATACCAAATCCTAAATAACTGAAAAATGCAGACTTTTTCAAACCCAAGCCCTATTTTGTTTACAAGTATATACAAAAAAGAGTAAAAATCAAAGAATGACAATATATCATTTTTTTGCAAGTCAGATGGAGTTATCATCTCTTCTGAGCTGATTTCACCTTCAGAAGCCGTTCATGGTAGCTTAATCGGTAGAGCGCTCGCTCCGTGATCGGGAGGTCGTGAGTTCGTATCTTGGCTGCGACTGACCTAGTCATTAAAATGGGTAGCAACTGTTCCTTCGCCATGCGCTCGGCACTTTGAAGTGAAAGTTACGGGTCCTTCGGATGAGACCTTAAAAAGCGAGGCACGATAAAGATCCCTCCCTGCTCAATGGCCCTGAGTGTCGAGAAAAGGTCAAAATGTGAAGCCCTTCACTGGCATACGGTGACGTCTCCATATGAGTGAAAAATTCTCGAGAGGGACGTTAAACAATACACAATCAAAAAATCAACCACCTTCAGAATCATATAATCTGTCGGGTATGTTCACTCCTCTATGGCACAAGATAGAAAATACATACTTTTTTAGGATTGGCGATTGTTTTTAGGACTTTTTAGGATATAAAAAAATGAAATGTGGTTTAAATCTGCATGTTGGTGACATTTAGATTTTTTATTTAGACTTGAAACGTGATATCGACGTCACATGATTTTATCAATTATACTTGCAGTTTAGAGGTCATCTATAAATTCCAATATTGCAAGGGCATAACCAAGCTAGAAATTTAGTTTAATTTATAATCCTTTTCAACACAATATGGTGTTTGTGAAATGTGCTGCGAACCTTTATATATTCCCTTTTTAATTGCTAAAATTTAATTTGTTGGACGGCAGGTTGAATATTTTGCTGGTCAACTGCATTATTTATAGCTCTAATTAATTCATTTGCAAGATTTCATCGGGTTTGCACAATTTGCAAATATCCTAGTGCTTCTTGAGTTTAAGTGTAAAAAAAACATGCCAAGATACATTGAGGGTATGCTCGTGCAATAAATCAATTAATTATGGCCCTTTCATTTCTCTGCAATGAATCTGCAAACAAACACACAGCAGTATCACTTGTCTGAAGAATGTATGGACAGTTTATAAATAAAATACTAAAATAGACATCGCATCCAAATTAACGTCTTTAATTTATTTGCAAATAATATTTTATTTGAGAACAAAAGCCATTTTAATTGTACAGGATGTGACTTGATCAGCCTCTCACTGTATACAAACTGTGTAATTTTTGCGAGATAACGTCACATGGACATTGCGATCGATGCATCTTTATATACTGTTGTGTGGGATTAAGGAGTGCTGCATTGTCAAAAAAATGGAAATAACGTCTTGGGGCATGTTTAAATGAGTAAAATGAACAATCTTTTCATTATTCATTCAAATTTAAGCAAGAATGGAATTTGAAGTAAAAATTTTTTGTGTAGATTAATAGGTATAGTTTCAGAAGGGTAGACTTTTGAAATTCACAGAAGGTTTACAATTTCTTTATATTAAGAAATTAATTATTTGCATTATTTGCGAAGAAATTAGGCCAAAAAATATATACTAATCCAGGCATCCATTTTTTTTTGTTTGTTTTATCTGTCCTTAACTATTTCAATCTAAATCATTAATTCTAATACATTGCTATTTCAGGTTGATTACAAAGATAAAATATGTGGAAAAGTATCCTGCAGCTACTATTCCAAATGTGTTTGCACAAAATTAGACAAATGTGTTTGTATCAATTTAGCAGGTATGTCCACTGGAAATTAAAGAAAATAGAGTTGTATTATAAATATCGAGTTTATTGGTTTGACTGGCGCAGCTCTTTGAATGTCTCAAGGACGTTCAATCCTAAGCTCTTGAGCGGACTTTGGTGTTGTCCTCTATTTATAAAATTCTGCATCAATTTAAAGTTCTAACATTAAACCTTCATTTTACAATGCCAATTGAACTATGATGTATTTTTCTGCCGGAAGGGTGTTTAAAAGATAATAAGGTTTTTTCCCTTTTGAACTTAAACAGTATTGTTAAATTTAGTTTCTTACTTTTCCATTTTGGTTGCACACAAACCTATTTTTTGCAGTAAAATGTGTTATGCTGGTTCTTAAATATCAATTAAATAATTTCTATTGATTTCCTTCCACGAAGTGTGACAAATGTGGTAAAAATAATCTGAAAATTCGAGAAAAAATTCAAGTCAATTTTAACATAAATTTACACTTTTTTAATAATATCTGAAAATTTACATCATATTCCTACACTTATGATGTTCTTTTCTAAATATACAAGATAATTATGACTTATTTGCTTAAATTCAGAAAAAGTTTATTACATTAAAATAATTTTCGTGCTTATTAAACTTTCAATGCCAGAAAAATAACATTTTATTAGGGTAAAGTTATTGATTATGCCAAGCATTTTGAATTTTTTCTTAGTCATAATGTTATATTGTCTTTTTTTCAAAATAGACTTAGAGTTCTTTTTGTTTCATGCTTTAATTGGATAGATATATTGGAGAAGGGGGGGGGGTGGACGTCGAAGATGTAATTTCTAATTTAGACACGAATTTCAGTGCAAATGGTCATATAAAATGTACTGTAGAGCCAAAGAAGCATATTGACCCCTGTTTTTTTTTAATTTCGATTAAGTTATGCATTTAGAAACTAAAAATATAATTGGCCAAAAAGTTTTTAGCATTAAATATCCATGCAAACGTCGTTAAATACATTTATTTATTATCTATTTATTATTCAATCGAATCATTTGTATTAATTTTAAGCTCACCTCAATGAGCCCCGTGGGGATCCATTGATGCCTCATCCCCCAATTTTAGTTTTCAAAAAGGCGAATCAAATGTTTTCGTGAGACTGTATAAACCGTTTACATGTCACAGTAGGTGTGGAACTTTAAAGATCCCTATGTGCTCAAAGGCCGTAAGTGCCAATAATAGAGAGTAAATTTGCAGCCCTTTACCGGCAAACTACGTCTCCATATCAGTGAAATATTCTGGAGAGGGACGTTAAACAGTATACAATCAATCAATCAATCAATCAATCACCTCAATGAAGTTGGGGGATTTTATATAATACTATCGGTGCCGTAGCTGGTGTCCAATGTTAAAGTTTTAGATGTATTACTTCTATGCCATATTAACGGAAGGTGATTCTTGTGTGTTTCTTTGTACCAGTTAAGCTTACAGATGCTGTCCTAGCTTTCAGCAAAGGAACAACCAGATTAATATTTTAGAGCAGCTTTGAGTGTTTGTTGCAGGTTCATTTCCAAATAACTATAAGTACCATATTGACCAAACTTGCATGGATGCTACATCTAAGGATGTGTACCTTCAGACTTGCTTCGGATGTTGGATCTGACCTATATTTTCTGCAAGTATGTAAAACTGCAAGTCTTAGTAGATCAAAATTACTTATTTGTCGCATTTTGGGACATACACTACGGGTTATTTCTTTTATTTTGAACTTGCCCTACTTAAAAAAATCATTCGTTGAGGTTAGATCTGTAATTTCTAATTACCTATGTTTTGTATTCTATTCGGGAGATTCAAAAACTTCCTTTGCTTTGAGCAAATAATTACATGCATTCTTAAAATATCTTCTTTTTAGCGCCTTTCAACGAAAGAAAAGTCCATTAATTTAAATACAACGCTACTTTTCGTGCTCATGTAAAAAAAAAAATATAACTTTAAGCAATTCGATAAAATAAATGAATTATAAGCGTTCTTAATGGTAATCTGTGCCTAATATCGTGCATGCTACATTTGCAGTAAATCTCAATGTTTGTACTTTGTGTATAAGACGAAAAAGCAAAGATTCTGTAAAACTAGAGAAAATCTTAAAAAGAAAGTTTTAGTAAGATTAACTAAAAATCTTAAACTGTTAAGGAGATTTATTTTAATTGATAATACAGAAGAAGCTGATGCAGGTCAAATAATTCTTTATTTATCTTTATTTCAGTTGATGGAGGATGGGGAATGTGGGGTCAGTGGGGCCAGTGTACGGCGACATGCTCACTAGAAGTACGTCATCGATTTCGTAGCTGTAATAACCCTAGTCCACAATACAACGGGAATGATTGTGCAGGGGACTCCAGTGAAACTTCCCGCTGTAACACTTGCAATGGTGTGCTGAGATTTAGAGAAAATATTTTTCGATTTTTGTATTGATAACTCTTTGTCCTGGTTTAATTTAACGGTTGCAAACTGTGTTTTGTCTGAAACTGCTTAACGTAATCCGATTCATGCTATTCTGCACATGTCTAGCAATTAGGTTCCGATCAACCTACAATAATACTTGTAAATGAAATTTATTGAGTAAACAAACAGTATTTAAGATCAAAAGTTTTTTCAAACAATGAAAATCCAAAGCAGATCATTTATATTAATATTTTTGACTCTCATATGTAACACCCTTATGTGAATCACATAATACAATTTTTGACTTAACCACAAATATTTTTACTATTCCACTTATTTACAATTCTAAAAATGTTTTCAATAATTCGTCATATGATTTATTATAGGCATACGAATAGTCAATGGTACAACTTACCAAGAAGGACGAGTAGAGATAAAGCATGCAAATGGAACTTGGGGAACTGTCTGTGATGATATTTGGGATGAAAAAAGTGCAACTGTTGTTTGTCGCATGTTAGGATTCTCCGGGTAATATGTGATACCAAATGGAACAAGCAAGGTTTTTTCATTGTTTCTCAAGTATTATTTTGTCTTATGGACAAATCCTAAATTTACAACACGTCTACTAATGCGTTTTATTACAAATCTTGCTATCTGCCTCTATCGATATAACTTGTGTTTAGTTTTACTATGACAAGATTCCGAGCCCTCATGAGCCTAAATATCGCTTATATTTCAAGACAGTTATATTGTATTTTGTTGATCCTGCAACAAAATTTTACATTTGAGCGTCCAAAACAAGCTTATTCCGACAGATTTAGGCACATCTCTGCAGTTGAAACTATAACGCCATGGCGTAAACATTGCAGTATATATGATACACAATGCTTTTGGAACGTTACATGCACGATTTATTAGGGCAGTGACCGGAAAAGCTTTGGTTTATTAGATTTATTAGGTCCAAATTGCTTAATTTGTTTTACATGTACATATGAATTTCTGTTTGATTTTTTTAAAACACAATTTACATTGAATAGCCAATTTGGTATAACTTTTTTTACATGTACATATGAAGTATCTTAAAATATGAATAGCCAGCATAACTTTTTCGTAATTGTACCGTCTATTTCTTCTCTCATTTCTCGTTAGTAACACCCCTGTTTCCCTTCTATTTGATTTCTGTGCACCCCTTTTCTGTTTTTTTAGGTTTTGTACATTTGTTGGTTGCTCATAACATATTTATATACATGTCATTTTATTTGTGTTAAAGAAGGCAATCGAAGTGGGTATAATTTGTGTCTAGTTCACATGGTTATGTTTCAATGACGTATGCTTAAATTAAAATCATATCATATCATATATTTTCGAAAAACAAAATTTAGCGATTATATAGTATAATTCTTTTTCGAAAAATACTGAATTATTTTAACTTAATATAAATTGTTACTATTCAAAAAAACGTACTTATATGACCAAGGATCTCATTTTGTTATACTAAAGACAATGCATTGAAGAATGCAAAAACTCGTATTTTAATTGTACAATTTTGATATATTAACTTGATGCATAATAAATTCAATGAATTGTATTTTCTGTCTATTAAATCAGAAACGCCACAGCACACAAAGAGGCAAAGTTTGGACAGGGGATTGGTCCAATCTGGTTAGACGACGTCAAATGTACTGGATTAGAGAAAAACATTATAAATTGTCAACATCTACCTTTTGGAAGTCATAACTGCCGCCATAACGAAGATGCCAGTGTGACCTGCACCTAAGTAATTGTAATCAACCGAAACGTATTACATACCTGGAATGAACAAATTCACGGTTTTGACAGATGATAACAATTGAAAATCATGAAAATGACAGCTCTTAACAATATTTGAGTCTTAGTGTATCACAACACTTCTTTCAAGTGTACTCTTTTTAATAAATATTCTTTAATTTTCGAGGTGCATCAGACAAACGCACACGGAACAGAAATACACGTGGGTTATAATGCATATCCAAGGGTAAAAAAACACACCTTGATTGGAGACATTTTATTACGGGTAACAAAAATATCAAATATAAACATTCTTTCTCTTATCCATCTTCGCAAGCCAAGGGTTTCTGATACGCTCTTCTCCTCATAAACCCTTGGCATACGGTGAAGTCAAAAGACGGGATTGTTTTCCGTCAAAAGTGATCTGTAACAGGTCAATATACACAGATATGTCATCGCCAGAAATAAAGACACGTGATAAAAAGAAATTAAATCATAGTTTTTTCAAGAATAATTAAGAAGCAATAATTGAGTTATGTTTATTCATTATTTATAGAACAAATCTGAAGCTTCAATATAGATTCTTAATCACATATTTAGAAGATACTGGATGACACCATGGCTATTCATAGAATTGAATGGTATCTTGCGGATCGTTGTTTACTTGCGTTTTTCATTTCTGAGATTAAAGAGTGCAACATGTATCCGTGCAAATATCGTCATTTACAAAAAAAAACAATTGCTGATTGGTCGACCTGTACTGAAAGATCCCTCCCTGCTCAAAGGCCGTTAGTGCGGAGCATAGGCCTAAATTTGCAGCCCTTCACCGGCAAAGGAATATATCTATATCAGTGAAATATTCTGGAGAAAATTTGAAAACAGTATACAATCAATCAATCAATCAATATTTTTAGTTAAGGTATAAGTTTGTTTACAAAGTTGTTCAAACTTTAACGCCAAGGTCAAAAAAATTATTCTAATGGAAAATCCTTGTGACAGTGAAAACATTTATGATGTATGTAAGCCCTTACACCAACAGTTATGGCCAAAGTTAAAGTTCTGTATTTACATTTATTTTAAAGTTAGTCAAATTCCAATACAGAATGTCGATATTTGACGATGTATATTGACACAAATACAACAAATAACATTATTATTAAAAAAATACATGCAGTTTTCTTTGACCCTTTGGAGAAACCACAGCATAGAAAATCCATCAAGGAATAATAAACTGCATTCACATTTAAATCCTATATTGTATTCAGCAATACCGCGCCTATGGTACTTTTGTGTTTTATTTTCTTTTTCCCACCTTTTTTTGATTGTAGGCAGCAATGTAGCGCCTTTTTATGTATGTTTAGATTTTTTTAATAGGGTCAACTGATGAAGATATACATGTATGCATAATATACGTGGCAATGCTTTTCCATGTTTTGAATTCTTAATTAGTCTGGGTGATCCCCCCCCCCTTTTTTTACAATGTATGTGTATCATATTACAATGACCTTATGGTGCAGGGGGTCAGATTGTACGATATTGTGATTAAGATATGTAATATTGAGGGAATAACTATCTTCGTATTTGGTATTTGCGACCGTAAATGCCGATTTAACGGTCGCAAATTAAGTTTTACCGCGTCATCGGTAAAACGGATTTTACGACCAACCAGCAGCTACGGAAATGCCAAATTAAAAGATAGTTATTCCCAATCTAATGCAATCTATGCATTTTGTTTGTAGTTTACGTCTTATTTTGTTGAGTTTCATTATATGAAATACGTCACGTAGTATTGCGTTTTTGCATTGCTCTACATGTAGCTATTATGACGTCCCAATGAAAAGTTTTCACTTTCCTTAATATTCGTTTTACTGCTTCAAACAAAGCGCATTAGCCCATCGAAACGTGTTTTACAGACCATTTGCATTAGAATTTATATTTAAGTCCCCTTTCCTGGCCCTCTTCTGTTGTAAATATGTTTTACTAATTTTCATTATTTACTTCAATAAATGACATTTTTTCACTTCTACAATGCTGTTTGTTTTTACATGCTTTAACAAAACAAGCTCAGTTGTCTGGCAGGTGAACTAAGGAGCATAAAAAGCATTTATATTTCAATCCCATATTTTATTCAACAATACGGCACCCAAGGTACTTTAAGTTCAAAGCACAGTTAGATGTTAATTTTAATATTCGCCGATCAAAGTACAGAAAAATGGCCTGAAAAACGTTTCTGAATAAAAGAATGAAACAATGAATGTATCTTATCTTTAATTCAGTACATATGTTTTGTATAAATCAATACGTCAGCCGATATACATGTTTCTCATTAAAATGAAACAAATGGAGCAATATACATGTATATTCAAGATCAAAAATCCATAAACCAAAACAAAATAAAAGCAGAGAAAACATTGGTCTCCAAAATAAAAGAGGTGGGATCAAGTGCCATAAAAGTAGCAAAAGTACAAATATAATAAGAATTCTTGACTGAGTTCCAAATTTTTTTCTCAAATACAACTCATTCCAAATTTTAACATGCGTGTTAAATTTAATTTTAGTTTTTTGAGCTCTATTTCTCTTATTTTAATTTGTTTTGCAACCCACAGATGTACCTTACCGAACGATGATAAAGAAATTGAAAATGATTTGCATATTTCTCTTTCCTTATGAAAAAGAAATTTAGAGAAGATAAGGACTTTACCATGTGTCCGTCAATTAATTTCAGTCTCAAGATGTTACTATAATCTTTGTGAATTAATCACCGAGAAAAAATATTGGAGTCTTTTTATTGCTGATAAATGCAATTTTTTATACAAAAAAAATTCTGAATAATGCAATTACTAGTATTTTAAGTGTTTTTTTTTAAACTTCCTTATATTGAATATAACTTCATTTAGTTGAATATAATGTGCAATTTGTATATTTTCTAATGTCTAACAAGGGGAGTATTTTTCGTAATTATGTACATCTCATTTTTGAGGAATATCATGAGAATAGATAATGTACATGTGCATTAACAATTATAGCTCTTCCGGTTTTCAGCTCACCTGAGCCGAAGGCTCAAGTGAGCTTTTCTGATCAAAAGAACTATATGCGGTATTAACCAACATTTGCCCCCAAATCAAACTTTGATGGAGTAATATTTAATTAAGTCCTTAAACAGGGGAGTATATGCTGACTTCAAAGCACTGAATAATTTCATAAGTAATGACGTCATATGTACGTAATGACGTCACAAATATGACGTAAATTTCAGTTTTTTATGAATTTTGCAGAAAAATGTACATATTTCGTCGATATTTTAAATAAAAGTCACCGAGCGCATGTGTGTTCAGGATAAATATTTTGATATAATGTGAAGAATGATAATATCAATGAAATATGTCAATATTGTTCCTGAACACACATGCATAAATTTTAAAGCGTTGAAATTTTGTCCATTTTGTCCTCTTTCTGAAAAAGGATATAAAATCGGACTAGTTTGTGACGTCATAAAAACAGAAATTGTGAATACACTGCTCTGGAACTATAATATTTTCTGTTAACTTATATTTCTCGTACAATTTATTGAATTCAGCACATTTCAGGAAGTTTTCAAAATTTGACTTTTGTGGGGGCAAACATATGCAATATACCGCATATAGTTCTTTGTCCGTCGTCTGTCGTTGTCGTTGTCGTAAACTTTTCACATTTTCATCTTCTTCTCAAGAACCACACTGGGCCAATTTCAACTAAACTTGACACAAAGTATCCTTCGGTGAACGGGATTCAAGTTTGTTCAAATGAGGGGCCATGCCCTCTTCCAAGGGGCGATAATTATGAATTAGTGAAAAATTGATAGCATTTTCAAAAAATCTTCTTCTCAAGAACCACTGGGCCGGGAAAGATGAAACTCATATGGAATCATCCTCAGGTAGTTTAGATTCAAGTTTATTCAAATCATGACCCCTGGGGCTAGGGTAGGGCCAAAATGGCCGACCAAAGTTTTACATAGGAATATATAGGAAAAATCTTTAAACATCTTCTTCTCAAGAACAATTGAGAAAGGAAAGAAGAAACTTATGTGGAATCATCCTCAGGTAGTGTAGATTCAAGTTTGGTCAAATCATGACCCCCGGAGCTAGGGTGGGGCCAAAATGGCCGACCAAAGTTTTACATGGGAATATATAGGAACTATCTTTAGAAATCTTCTTCTCAGGTACCACTATGCCGGAAAGATGAAACTCTTGTGGAATCATCCTTAGGTAGTGTAGATTCAAGTTTGTTCAAATCATGATCCCCGGGGCTAGGGTGGGGCCAAAATGACCAACCAAAGTTTTACATAGGGATATATAGGGAAACCTTTTAAAATCTTCTTTCAAGTACTTCAAAGCCATGATTAGTGATATTTTTCTATTTATATGGAATCATCCTCAAGTACACTGTAGTGAGACACCCAGGGGGGTTAAAATTCACCCCCCAGTAAACTTTCAGTTTTTAGCTCACCTGAGCCGAAGGCTCAAGTGAGCTTTTCTGATTTTGTCCGGCGTCCGTCTGTCCGTCTGTCTGTCTGTCTGTCTGTTAACTTTTCACTTTTTTGACTTCTTCTCAAGAACCGCGGGGCCAATTTCAACCAAACTTGCCACAAAGTATCCTTGGGTGAAGGGGATTCAAATTTGTTCAAATGAAGGGCCACGCTCTCATTCAAGGGGAGATACATGAAATTGGGAATTAATGAAAATTTAGTGGCATATTTTAAAAAATCTTCTTCTCAAGAACCACTGTGCCAGGAAAGATGAAACTTATGGGGAAACATCCTCACGTGGTGTAGATTCAAGTTTGTTCAAATCATGACCCCTTGGGGTAGGGCGGGGCCAAAATGGCCGACCAACGTTTTACATAGACATATATTGGAAAATTCTTTAAAAATCTTCTTCTCAAGAATGACAAAGCCATAATTCATCATATTTATATGGAAGCATGCTCAAGTAGTGTAGATTTAAATTTGTTCAAATCATGACCCCCCGGGGTAGGACGGGGCCAAAATGACCGACCAAAGTTTTACATAGAAATATATAGGAAAATTCTTGAAAAAATCTTCTCAAGAATGACAAAGCCATAATTCATCATAATTATATGGATGCATGCTCAGGTACTGTAGATTCAAGTTCAATCAAACATGACCCCCCCCCCCGGGGTAGGACGGGGCCAAAATGGCCTACCAAAGTTTTACATAGAAATATATAGGAAAATTCTTTAAAAATTTTCTTCTCAAGAATGACAAAGCCATAATTCATCATATTTATATGGAAGCATGCTCAGGTATTGTAGATTCAAGTTTAATCAAATCATGACCCCCCGGGGTAGGACGGGGCCAAAATGGCCGACCAAAGTTTTACATAGAAATATATAGGAAAATTCTTTAAAAATCTTCTTCTCAAGAATGACAAAGCCATGATTCATCATATTTATATGGAAGCATGTTCAGGTAGTGTAGATTCAAGTTTGTTCAAATCATGACCCCCCAGGGTAGGGCAGGGCCAAAATGGCCGACCAAAGTTTTACATAGAAATATATAGAAAAATTCTTTAAAAATCTTCTCAAGAATGACAAAGCCATAATTCATCATATCTATATGGAAGTATGTTCAGGTAGTGTAGATTCAAGTTTGTTCAAATCATGACCCCCGGGGGTAGGGCGGAGCCACAATGGCCGACCAAAGTTTACATAGAAATATATAGGAAAATTCTTTTAAAATCTTCTTCTCAAGAATGACAAAGCCATAATTCATCATATTTATATGGAAGCATGCTCAGGTATTGTAGATTCAAGTTTAATCAAATCATGACCCCCCCACACCCCCCCCCCCCCGGGGGGGTAGGACGGGGCCAAAATGGCCGACCAAAGTTTTACATAGAAATAACAGGGAAATTCATTAAACATCCTTTTCTCAAGAATGACAAAGCCATAATTCATCATATTCATATGGAAGCATGATCAAGTAGTGTAGATTCAAATTTGTTCAAATCGTGACCCCAAGGGGTAGGGCGGGGCCAAAATAGCCGACCAAAGTTTTTAAAGATATATATAGGAAAATTCTTTATAAATCATTTCCTAAAAAATAGCAAATCCAAGATTGGTCATGGGACTACTTTTGGATTTAAACTTTACAATAAAAAGCCATTTTCTACTTTTTCCTACCCTTAGTGCTCAGGTGAGCGATGTGGCCCATGGGCCTCTTGTGATCTGATATGTGCTTTTTCCTAGTCGATGTGCTCAGGTTAGCGATGTGGCCCTTGGGCCTCTTGTTATAATGTTAGTTGACCAGTACGTTAATCGTTTTGAACATCGAGTATGGTTCATTTTATATATCAAGGCATTCATTACATTTAAGAACAATTACTCTACATGTAATTAAACATTTATATATTGTAATGTAAATGGACTTTTATAATTAACTTTGACAATTATACTTTCTATAAGTTTAGTTTGTAATAAACAATTTTTATCCCTTGCATTAATCTATTGAAGGTTATGTAATAATCAAAAGCTATATTCGCTATATATACCCTCTATATTGCGTTTTCTAACTTTCACCCAACCATTGGATACATACCTAGATTGCCGCGCAGTCTTGCACGCTGCCCGAGCATGCACATGTGATAAGTCCATCTCAAGATATGGTAGTCAGGCCCGCAATGATCGATCGTAGGATTCTTCGTCGTGCGATGCACTAAACGGTCCTTAAATGCTTTTTTTTTTCATTTAATGCAAATGTGAAAGTATACTCAAATCCTTAAAGGAAATTATCAAAAAAAATATTATGGTAATGAAATTCAATAAATTGCAAATTGGCTTTTCAATTTCTTTGGGGGGATTTCTTTCCTTGGAAAGTGAACCATGAATACATCTTTCCCAGACTTAAAAGTAAAATTAAAACCAGTTTCTTTTAAAATCCAATTTAACAATGTGTCTTGATTTTTTTAAATTATGTTTTGTTTGTTTGTTTTTGGTCTAAGATCTAAAAAAAAAGGAAATCAAAAGGTTATTTTTATTACCCGTGTTATTTGTGAACCGTGTGCGACATTTTCATTTCTTTTTTCTTTTCTTTTTTGCAAGGGAGGGGGGGGGGTGCTTGGGTTGTTTATTTCATAGCCATAAGAAAATTTTATTTACGGAATGCGACAATTTTGGACAATTAAATTTTGACCTATGCAAAATATAATTACAAAAAATGTATAATAACAAAGTTATAAGACTAAATCGTAAAACAATATTATAATAAGTTTACCTAAGCTTTAATTTTTTTTCAATTGATTTGTTTCAATGATCTCAGCAAAATCATTTTCAAGAAAAACTCTCAAAAACTCCAGTTTCTTGTTGATTATTTATCCTCTTGATTCTTTTCTATCACGAAATTTAGAGAAGTCGATTTTGATGGCGTTGGAAATTTAAGATGTAACATAAATGTTTTATATTTCATTCAAATTTTCCATCGATGCATCTCAAAAATATGAGTATGAAATTCTGCGTTTGGTATTAATATCAATACAATTCCTTTTTAGGTTGCACTTTTCGAATCACGCACGGTTCTAACTAACTTAATCATGTCTTTTGATTCGGAGTTAAGAAAGAAATTGGTGATATTAATTATAACTCAATGTGTTTTGGCAGATGATAAATGTACAAGATCAAACGATGAAAAAAGAATAGGAAAAAACTGCCAGTATCTCCTTTTGCAGTGCTAAACGACATCGGACTCCAACTGTGTTTAAGAGAATGTGAGGCCTTTGCCATGTGCCTTTCAATCAATTGCAGTCCCAAGTATTTAAAATGTGAATTCAATAGTCAGAAGAAAAATTGGAGCTTACCTTTAGTTGATGATGATGATTTTATTTACAAAGAAATAGCAGATATTGTAAGTATTCAAGGTAATGAATATCGATTAAACTGTGCACTTTTAATTTTTTTTCTACATGCAACACATCATTTAGTGACTTTGTTGAGTTGACTAACTTCATGACTTATTTTAAATATTAAATGCAGTCAGTATCAAATTTAATAAGTGTAATGAAAGCCTTTTCATTTTTTTTTTTCTAATTTTTGTATTTTGTGGTGAAACTGCACTAAAATCCTGGAGAAAGAAGAAATGTAATTTTTATAGGGAACATGTGAAATGACATTGTCTTTGATATATAACTTCTGAATATTAAGTGACATTTTCACAATCTAATCACTGTTTGACTAGGTAATTCAATCCAGCAATTTATCGTGCATTTAGCAAAGCAAGTTATTACTTAACAGTGGGTGTCACCAACGTCTGTAAAATCTGGTATTTTACTTGACCAGTGGTCAATAATTTCAGCAAAACGTTTTGGAAAACTTACAGTTCCAAGAAGTTTTACATGAGAAGAAGTTCATTTTCTATATTTAAGTACGCTTAATGACGATTAAAGCAGAGATTTTAATTATTTAATTTTTAATTATCAACCAAAGCTGGAAGTAAGATATATTGTTCAACAAAAGACTGATCTTTTTGTATTCCGTTCTAAATCATAATATTAAAATGTAAAGAATAGGATTCACTTAAGGTGACCTGTCTGGCCCTGTTGACAATGTATTTTATATTGTAACTAAATACCCTTGTTGAATGCGTCGCTATCGGAATCAACATAATTTTCTGCCTAGTCAATGCATTATATCGTCATAAATTTTCATTTTTCACCTATAGGGTTTATATGTTAAAACATCTACAAAATGGTAATTTTTTTAAAGCTGATTTCAATATTTAATTTAAAGCTCAACCTCTGATCTCAAATATGTTATTTTCATAAGCAAGTATTGATCTGGAAGATTACAAAACGTGTTGTATTTTTTTTAGGGAAAGCCGCTCTCACCCCTGAAATTGATTAAAAAAGACATGTTCTCTTTAATATTTGAGAACTTTTCAATTTCAAATGTGCAAATGCTATTTTACTATTTTGCGTCCTTAAAAGGCACTTTGTAAGATAGAAAATGAAGAACTTATATTTAATAGGAAATTATTTTCCATTAACATATCATTGTAATATTATCAATGCATTAACTGGTATGTATTAGGGTCCATCGGAGTAATTTAGACTATGGGTCAATTTCGACCAAAATAGTGTAATGCAATGAATTGTTTTCCTGGGACATATAAAATGCAGTCCAGCCATTTTCAGAAGTGTTAAAACAAGTTACAAATATCCGGAATCTAAAGAAAAATATTCAGAAAATTGGTTTTGTAGTTTAATGATTTAATCAGTGTGTACATCAGGTGATCCTCACGCGACCTCTTAATATAGAATGTAATTTAATCGCATTCGTTTAATTGAAAATTTGAAATCCCTGTCTGCAGCGAGCTTGATATTCTTCAGCAAGTACAAAGGGATACAACTCTGGCGTCCTTAGAGAAATTTAATTTCTGTCGAAATTTGGGAGTACGTGTCAGATTGAAACAGTATTATTTTCGTTTTGTATTACATATTTTTACAATTTTTTTACAAAATTGAATTGGATTTCTCTCAGAAAGCACAAAAATATGAATTGTGCAAAATGATCGTAAATACTTGAATGAATTATTCATTTTGTGGATGATGAAACTGCTATCTCTATATTTTGATTGAAATATTTGAAGACATTCAGAAATTAAGGTTTATGATATTGAAGTAAGCATGTTGTCTAGTAAAGGTAGATGATTTTGTTAAACACATTCTGATTATGAAAGTCCATGAAAAGCAGATAGATGCACGGATAAGATATTGTGCAAATTCTGCTTTATATGAATATAAAATTTATTTAGGCCTGCCAATAACAGAGCGCAATTGATACCCATGGGATTCTAATAGATTGATGGAGTCCCTGATCTCCAAAAACCACATAGATATTGTCAATCAAAAACTCAAGCATCTTTTTGCTGTCAACTTCAGAGGACTTGTGTGTGCAATCAGAATGTGTTTAACAAAATAATTTTGCAAATAACCAATGACTAGAAAAGTTACTTTACGAGTTCCATATCTATGGAAAACGCAGCTGTCAATGATATCAAAAATCCGTGGGGAATGGTAGTGTATAGACCTGAAAAGTCATACGTTTTTAGGCTGATGATTTTGGTAAAAAAAAATTGTGATTTCAAATTGTCCTAAAGTTCCTTGGAACTTTTGTTTATACACATCTGTTTCGCACAACTTCTTGAATAAAAATTTATGCACAATACTCTTGAAGATTCTCCATCACTAGTTATAATATCTTAGTAAGGAGTAAAGAAAGATAAGAGGCTTGGTTGAACATTTACTGCAACCCACATTGTATTTTTGTAAGTAAATATCCTTATGAAGTTTAGGAATCCAAAATATATATGGTAATTCAAAATCATTTTGCAGAATAAAATCCAAGTTTTACAATACAAGTATTACAATCTATATTTGAGGGCTGTCCGTAAAGTTCGTGGACAGGCTTAAAATTAAATAAAGGTTGTGTCATTAATATTTTTCATGGCATATTTCTAATCCTTTACTAAATGTGAATTGAAAAATGTAAAATTTTATTCAATTTTAAATTTTTAATTACAAATATGACTTCATAATTAGACTTGGAATTGTCAACGTCACCGCAAAATTTTGATTGAAAAAATTATTTATCACTTTATAAATTACATTTGTAATTTATAAAATTCTGGGGAAATCTGGAAAATTTTCCATTATGGAGTTGACAGACGTTTACACGTCAAACCTGCAAAATTTGAACGTTTCAAAATGGATGAGCAATCAAAGTTAGAACATATCAAGACGGGATCGGAATTGTTCAAGCAAAGGACGTTTCGGAATAGGTGGAGCAGTGAGCAGTGATAAAATTCTGCGTAGACATCGGAAACCTACAGAGACCAATACAGTTTGTAAACAATTCGGAAAACAAAGTAAAAGAAATCATTCACTGGAGTTTTATGAAGAGACTTACTTTTACAATTGACGACTGACTTTTACAATTTAAACAAGGAGAAACTCCAATCACTAAAATGTAAAAGTCAGTCGTCAATTGTAAAAGTAAGTCTCTTCATAAAACTCCAGTGAATGACTTCTTTTACTTTGTTTTCCGAATTGTTTACAAACTGTATTGGTCTCTGTAGGTATTTTTCCGATGTCTACGCAGAATTTTATCACTGCTCACTGCTCCACCTATTCCGAAACGTCCTTTGCTTGAACAATTCCGATCCCGTCTTGATATGTTCTAACTTTGATTGCTAATCCATTTTGAAACGTTCAAATTTTGCAGGTTTGACGTGTAAACGTCTGTCAACTCCATAATGGAAAATTTTCCAGATTTCCCCAGAATTTTATAAATTACAAATGTAATTTATAAAGTGATAAATAATTTTTTCAATCAAAATTTTGCGGTGCTCCGGGTCTCAATTCCAAGTCTAATTATGAAGTCATATTTGTAATTAAAAATTTAAAATTGAATAAAATTTTACATTTTTCAATTCACATTTAGTAAAGGATTAGAAATATGCCATGAAAAATATTAATGACACAACCTTTATTTAATTTTAAGCCTGTCCACGAACTTTACGGACAGCCCTCAAATATAGATTGTAATACTTGTATTGTAAAACTTGGATTTTATTCTGCAAAATGATTTTGAATTACCATATATATTTTGGATTCCTAAACTTCATAAGGATCCTTACTTACAAAAATACAATGTGGGTTGCAGTAAATGTTCAACCAAGCCTCTTATCTTTCTTTACTCCTTACTAAGATATTATAACTAGTGATGGAGAATCTTCAAGAGTATTGTGCATAAATTTTTATTCAAGAAGTTGTGCGAAACAGATGTGTATAAACAAAAGTTCCAAGGAACTTTAGGACAATTTGAAATCACAATTTTTTTTTACCAAAATCATCAGCCTAAAAACGTATGACTTTTCAGGTCTATACACTACCATTCCCCACGGATTTTTGATATCATTGACAGCTGCGTTTTCCATAGATATGGAACTCGTAAAGTAACTTTTAAGTCTCTCCATAAAACTCCACTAGTATATAATATTTTCGGACGGAATGAACAGTTTATAGGATGACATGCGTGAAGGAAAACCATTATTCCGAGATTGCAGTGCTGTAAAAAATGAATTTCGTGAGGTGATCATGACTTTGCAGTAAATAAAATCGTCTTTACACGGACAGAGTTTGGAAGATCGCAGGATATCAGACAGGTATTGTTAAATATTATTTTACGAATGAAACCTAAACATTGGGTGCATATTTTTATGACTGGTTTAACCGACATAAGAAATGTTATGAGTTAAACGGTGACTATGTAGAGAAAATTTACATGTGCTCGTATTTAGCTTTTGACGTCGGGTAGCGTCAAGAATTTTCGTTTTAGTGCCCCGGGTAGGAGTGTGTCTTTTTTGTATCTTATAAAAATAAAACTATTTGTGCTTTGTTTTTGTTGAAAACTTGCATATGTATAAAATGAAACATGAATTTAATGAAAATTATAGTTTCATACATTTTGTCAATGTTTGTCAGTTTTTATCAACGTTGTCCACGAACTTTACGGACAACCCTCAAAAATGAGCCTTACAGACAAAGACAATGTTGTTACCTCCTTTGTCAGCAGGGACCAGTACGTACTGATCATGTAATCTATCTAGTTCTTTTTTCACTTCTGGATGGATAGATGTTTTTTCACAATGATTTTTTTCGTCTGTGAACTTTTGGGAAATTAGCTTGGTAGGATAGCAACTCGCTTTTTCTACTGTTATGCTAAATTGGCAAAAGAAACAATTCCGATTAAAGTTGAATGATGTTTATTGTAGAGTCACAAGATAGAAACTGAATTTTATAAAAGTTGTTATACAAAAAATCATAATAAACAAATATAAGTAATTATCGAAATTAACAATGTGAAATAGTTAAATAACTTTTGAAACGACCTGTAGTGAAAACCTCTATTACAAAGTTTGACTACAAAACAGAAACTAAAGATCGATCCTTTACGTGAAATCATTCATGCGTAGCGCTTAACTTAGTTCTTACAGTTACAAAAGTTAAATATTAAAAGCTGACAATAAAATCAGAAAACTTATTAACATTAAATTCCATAGACAATGTTTACAAAAGTTCGGGAAAATTTAAATACCTTCTCTGACAAGAATTGCAAACAATTTACCAAAAAATCAGAAAAATTCCAAAAACACTTTTTCGTAAATAATTCAACAAGGAAATTATTGCTATTAATGTTATTATATAATTTCAAACATTATCTTAAATTTAAATGAAAGAAACAATTTATTATAATTGATCATTTGTAAGCATTTCAGATATTTCAAAGTTCCATGAAAATCAAATAAAATAAGTAATTTATCCTAATTTCATATCAAAAATACTTTAGAGAAAAATCATAAAAACATTAATTGATTGAAATAATTATAATGAAAGTCAAAATCAAAGTTTAACTTAACATTTAAATAAAAAATTAAAAACACAAGCTTACCTAAATTGGCAAAGAGAAACAATTCCGATTAAAGTTGAATTATGTTTATTGTTGAGTCACTACATTGCTAAATTCACAATCTATCTGAACTCTGCTTCGGAATTGAACTCTTGGCCAATCAGGATGCTTGTTACAAAAATTATTACAGGTGAATTCTAAAACTTTAATGTAACATTTTTCTTAATGCCCTTTAATATTTTAATATGCAATTACAACATGGATCTGATACATAAAATCCATTCTGACAAAGTGTCAACGTCTTCTTTTTCATATCTGGCCCATCGTCTGGCGTAATAGATAGTTACATTGTGCACTTCCTTTTTTTACCTTTTGATTAGCATTTAATTTATGTATCTCTTATCAAAACATGGACTTTGCCATTTAAGTCATAAGAGAGGTATCATCTGTGAGCTCAGTGCTTTCAATACCTTTATGTTTCATCTATAATTACAGATCTTCAAATCTGGAGGAAAACTCCAATAGTTTTGATCATACTTGTACCATTTATGTTCTGATGTAAATTTAACTATTTCACTCTAAATAATTAATTCTTAAAAAAAAAATACATTGCAAATTTCAGGTTGATTACAGAGAAAAGAGATGTGGAAAAGTCTCCTGCAACTACTATTCAAAATGTGTTTGCACAACATCAGACACATGTGTTTGCATCACATCCGCGAGTTTATGCATGGGGAAGAAAAGGTAGTTTTATTATAAATAAAGAATTACTCTCCATGACTTATACTGGCTTAGCTTATCTTAAAAACAATTATTTATGAAACTATATAAATACCAATTCCTTTGATTCATTTGTATCAATTTTTACCTCACCTCAATGAAGTGTGTAATACTTTGACGCCAGTGTATGCATGATTAAAGTTTTGAATGCATTACTTCTATGCCCTATTGATGGAAAAGGTTTCAAGTATGCTTTGTTGCACCAGATAAGGTTACAGAAAATGCCATTTCAGCTAAGGAACGTCCAGATTTATATGTTTAGTACAGGCTGATGGTTTGGTGCATGTCTATTTCCATTTAACTATAAGTCCTGTGTTAACCAAACTTGCATGGATGCTATATCAAAGGATGCACACCTCCAGACTTGCTTCGAATGCTGGATCTGATGTATATTTTCTGCAAGTCTGTACATGTAACTGCACGTCTTATCAGATCAAAATTACTTATTTGCAGTATTTGGGATACCACAATACAGGTTATTAATTTAATGTTGGACTTGCCTTACTTAAAGATTACATTCGTTGAGGTGAGATCTGTAATCTCTGATAACCTATGTGTTTGTATACTTTATGCCAGACATACATATACAAAAAAAACCATTTCAGTCTTTCGTCTTCTGTCCGTCTGTTCGTCTATCCGTCTAGCTGTCCGTCCGTCTGTAAATTTTTCATATTTTCGACTTCTTCTAAAGAACCACTAGGCCAATTTTAACCAAACTTAGTACAAAGCATTTTTAGGTTAAGAGAAGTTTAAATTGTAAACACGAAGGTCCAAGACCCCTCACAAGGGGAGGCAATCAATAAAAGACAAAAAATAGGGTGGAGTCATTTGAAATTTTTTTCAAGAACAACTGGGCCAGAAAAGCTAAAACTTGTGTAGAAGCATAATTAGGTAGTGTAGATTCCCAATCGTTGAAATTGTGACCCCAGAGGGTAGGGCAGGGCTACAATAGGGAATCAAATTTTTACATAGAAAAATTACGGGAAAAAACTTTAAAAATCTTCTTCTCAAGAACCGTTGGAGTCAGAAAAGCTGGAACGTACGTGGAAGCATCGTGAGGTAGAATAGTTTCTGAATTATTAGAGCTGTGACCCTAAAGGGGGGATAGGACGAAGCCACAATAGGGGGAAATCTGGTAAAGAACAGCATTACCAATGTTACTAAGGTAAGCCATGTGGCCCACGAACCTATTGTTTTATTTCTTTTTGAATATTTGTGATAATTTAAAACATGTTTTTCTTCAAATTTATAGTTCATGGAGGATGGAGTGGTTAGAACTCTTGGGGTGGGTGTTCTGTTTCATGTGGGGGTGGTATTAGGGCACGAACACGCACATGTGATAATCCTTGTCCGAGATTTGGAGGTCAACCATGCAGTGGAGAATCCTAAGAATCGTCACTATGTAACACTCATCATTGCCTTGGTAAGTGTCATAATCATGTTAAATTAATTTTAAAAAGTATGAAACTGTTTATTTAATTCGTTTTAGTCATTTTTATGTCACTTTAATAACTCAGGTGACCTATTACTACCCGTTTTCCTCCGTCGTCCGTCGTGTGTTGACATTTGAACATTTTAGGCTTCTTCTCAGAAACCACTGAACCAATTTCAACCAAATTTAGTATACAGTATCTATGGGTAAAGGCGAACATAAATTGTGAATTTTACGGTCTCCGCCCTCCTTTCACCTGACGGGTGGGGCCAAAACCACTAAAATTATTGCAATCTTTAAAAATGTTCTTCTTAACTCCTGGACATCAAGCAGGCAAACTGTTAGCATGGATGTAATGAGAATTGAGTCCTCTACCAAAATTGTGAAATTCATGTTCCCAGGGTCAGGGGTTCTAGTGCTACGGCGGGGCTATATAGATTATATAGTGAAAATGCATAATTTCTTTGAAAATCTTCTTCTCTGCTTCTGGGTATTGAATAAACTAACTTCTGGGTTTTAAATAAACTAAGTACATACTTATGTCAAGCAAGAGTGCCTCTATCAAAATTATTAATTTTATTGCCCCAGGGTCAAGGGTTCTGGTGTTAGGGCGGGGCTCTATTGATCATAGTTAAAATGCATTAATTCTTTGAAAAAATCTACTTTTCTGCTTCTAGGTATCAAATAAACTAAGTACATAGTTTTGTTGATTTAGAGAGCCTCTTCGAAAATCGTGAATTTTATGGCCCCAGGGTCAGGGGTTCTAGTGTTAGGACGGGGCTCTATTGATCATGTAGCGAAAATGCTTTTATGCTTTGAAAATCTTCTTCTCTTGTCTGAGTATTAAATAAACTAACTAATCATAATTATGGTGAAAATATATTAATTCTTTGAAAATCGTTTCCTTTTACTCTTGGGTTTTATGCCATTGATTCAAGTATTTATATTTATGATGAAGAAAAGTGCATCTAGAAAAATAGTTAATTTTTATGCACCCCTAGGTCAGGGGGTGGGGGTTACATAGTTTGAAAATAAATAAATGCTTTGAAATCTGCTCTTTGGTATTAATCAACTATTGTATGATAAAAGTTGCAAAATTTCAAAATATGTGGTCCCAGGGTCAGTGGTTCATTTGGGGTGAGGTGCACAACTGGTTATAAAGTGGAGTGCATTTTCCCTTTGTTCTCTGGCCTATCTCTGGGTATTAAGTAAATAGAGTAAGCATGTTATAATTATGATAAACAATGGTGCCTCTTTTAAAATTGTGAATTGAGAATTTCATGGTCTCTGGTTTTAAACACGAACCAGAACTTAATTCTTTGAAAGTCGTTACACAACTCAGGTGACCTGTTAAGCCTGTGGGCGTCTTACATGTATATAATTTATACAGCCCAGCCCAGGAGTTCATAAAATCCACAAGTTTCAAAGAGGTGTCCTTGCTCATAACTGTCTACATAGTTTTTAGCTCACCTGAGCCGAAGGCTCAAGTGAGCTTTTCTGATAAAAATTTGTCCGTTGCATGTTTTTGTCCTTGTAGTCGTTAATTTTTCACATTTTCATCTTTTCAAGAACTACTGGACCAATTTCAACCAAACTTGCCAAAAAGTATCTAAGTTGAAGGGGATTCAATTTGTTCAAATGAAGGGCCACCCCTCTTCCAAATAGATATTTATGAAT
>NW_026931083.1:0-45093 GCF_032062105.1 Saccostrea cuccullata | reverse complement strand
CAACACAATGCTATTATACTACTCAATTGATTTAAAATACATGATTAACTAAAGTATTTAAAAACGAGTGATTCAAATAAAAAATAAAATAACTCACGTGTTACAAATGCCACTAGGTACGGTTATTTGATTGTAGAAGGAAATGATGAGAAAACACCCCAACAATTCACGAATTAATCTGTTATTCATTTTGTATCAACTACATGTTACTACACTGACTGATCCTGCACATCGTATATGAAAAAAAAATCTATGAAAAGGGAAAAGCATCCAATACATAAATTATCTTTGTACAATGTATACCTTTCGTGCAAATGTTTCTTTCATTAAAAAGAGAACAAAATATTGAGAATTCATTGCTTCTAAGAGAAGAAAACTTATTGATGTTTGTTTCAAACACTTTATAATTACTTGGAGACTGTTAGTTCCATCATTGTAACGAATATAAGAACATAGGAATAAAAATAAACCCATACTGAGGTGTTTTATATGATGAAAATAAAAAGTCAACTTAAGGCAACAACAACCTTTATAAATGATATTCTTTAGGTAATGAAAAATTTAAACAGCGAGGGGGAAATAGCACATGTATTTAAGGTTTGATAATTTCCTTCTATTTCAAATTTAAAATCTAATGCAGGGTTTTTTTTCTATTATCTGTTTCACATCGTAAACCTTTTGCTTTTTCCAAAAATAGCCAAAAACACTTGAACAGATTATCTTCCTTATTTTAATTTAAATTTTGTGTTAAATTTGGATGATTTTCTCCGTGAGAATCTTATACAATTGCATAACTATAGAAATTAATTTATATGCAATGCATTACTCTAGATTTTACAATTATTTAGATTTTAAAAAAATCTAAATCCTGCGATTAGTTTACACTTGGGTCATATTTACTTTGATAATACATAAAGAGTGGTTCCAAATCTCTGCTTCAGTCAAATGAAGTCTCAAACAATAGCAGAACAGTAAAGTTTGTTTTTTTTCAATGAAGCATAAGAAGTCTTTAGTACATTATACATGAACAAAATTTCTTCGGATAAATAACCTCTTATAGTTATTATTAAGCAATTATTAAGCTGCCACGGAGGAGTGAGCATCCCCTGCTGACCGGTCACACCCGCCGTGTGCTTATTGTCATGATTGTGAAATAACCGAAAAACCCGCCGTCAATTCTGTGTGTTAATAATGGATTAACAATTGGTATGAAAAACGTCGGACAGCATTTGACTCAATGATAAAACGTATTTGCTGACAAGTTCATTGTATCGACAATAGAACTTACGAAATGATGACTTTAAACGAGACTGCTGATATTCTTGTTTCATCAACTTGCTTGTCAAAAATTTACCTCGTCTTAGGAATTGTTCATACGTAGAACATGCTCTTGCGTATCGAATCAACTGAGATATATAAACTCCGCATGCAGGTGATGAAGGTATATTGCTGAATAAGTAAGGGAAGTAGACGATAGAAAAGTTAAAGTCGTCACGTTTATCATATAACTTGGTTGTTAGGTTACCATTAACGTCTTTTTCAAGTAAAATATCCAAGTATGAAACAGATGTGTCAGACTCTGTGGTATCTTTTATCTCAAGCTCTCCTGGATAAGTTAATTGACAATCCTTCGTCGATTTATCTGAAGGTCGAGTTGAAGGCCATAGCAAGTGTTTATTTTTTCACGCATAAGATTATTTAATACTAGTATGCATTATCAACAACTTACAAAGGTTATAAATATGAAATATTTATTTCAAAACAATAGCCACAATATACTTGTTTAAAAGTATTGTAATTGTTCTTGAAAGGGAAGTTTTTATTATAAATATTACATTATATGCATTATGAACAACTGTTACCAAGGTTAAAAAAAACTTTATATAGCAAATATTTAAACAATTTCTTCGAAATATCTAAATTAGAGGCAGGAATAAAATATGAAAGCCTATTTGAAAAAAGTACATTTGAATTGAATGTCCTTATTCTTCTTTTTATAACGAAACATATTTTGAGTTTGCTGCAGTTTCATAAACTAAAATAAAATCTGTCTGATAGAAATACATGCATTATATTTTCCCTTATCAAAGTTCAATAAAATGCTGTGATAATTTGTGTATTAACAGCGCATATTCCCAACGATAGATTAAAGTAAAGGATTTTTTTATTTCATTGACAGCTGCTTTTTCAATAAAAATGGAACTCGTAAATTTACTTACCTTGTCATAGGTAATTTGGAAACAATTGTTTTGATAAAAAGCATTACGATTATATACTAAGTACTCTGAAGTTGAAATCAAAAAATGCTTGAGTTTCTGAATTACAATATTTATGTGGTTTTTTAAAGACAAGGATTTCCAACAATCTATTAAAATTCCCATGGGTACCAACTGCGCCCCATTATAAGCAGACCTTTTCTGATAATCCATTGTCCGTTGTCCGTCCGTCCGTCTGTCCATCGGTCTGTCCGTCTGTTAACTTTTCACATTTTCAACTTCTTCTCATGAACCACTGGGCCAATTTTAACTAAACTTGGTACAAAGCATCCTTGGGTAAAGGGGAATATAAATTGTTAAATATAGTGCCAGGACCCCTTCCAAGGGGAGATAATCCACAAAATACAAAAATAGGTGGGGTAATTAAAAAATCTTCTTAAGAACCTCTGGGCCAGAAAAGCTGAAACTTATGCAGAAGCATCCTGGGGTAGTGTAGATCTTAAATTGTTAAAATTATGACCTCCAGGGGAAGGGCAGGGCCACAATAGGGAATCCAAGTTTTACATAGAAATATCTAGGAACAATCTTTAAAATTCTTCTTCTCAAGAACCAGTGGACCAGAAATGCTGAAACTTATATGGAAACATCTTAAAGTAGTGTAGATTTTAAATCAATAAAATTATTACCCCCGGGGGTAGGGCGGAGCCACAATAAGGGAATCCAAGTTTTACATAAAAATATATAGAAACAATCTTTAAAAATTTTCTTCCCAAGAACCAGTAGGCCAGGAATGTTGAAACTTATGTGGAAACATCTTAATGTAGTGTATATTTTAAATTGTAAAAATTATGACCTCGGAGGTGGGGCGTGGCCACATTAACGGAATCCAAGTTTTATATAGAAATATATAGGAACAATCTTTAAAAATCTTCTTCTTCCCAAGAACCAGTCGGCCAGAAAAGCTGAAACTTATGTGGAAGCATTCTAGTGTAGTGTAGATTCTAAATTGTAAAAATCATGACCACCGCGCAGGGGTAATAAGGAAGCATACAGAATATTCTATCTTGACTTAATCAGTGCTACATTATGACGTCAAAGTAGGCAAGATTACGTCAATCTTAGAACACAAGTTTTCGTAATATTCGTATTTAGAGATGTAATTGAAATCTAGAAAATTAATAGAAACGTGAAAACATTGACAAAAATAAAATGTTAAAAAAGTTACTTGGGAATTGATCATGTTGAGTAAAGAGAATTTGGCTAAGACGTCATGTACAAAGATACATAAAATGAAGTTTAAAAGGAAATATCCGGGAATATTATGTAAAATTAATATGGGGTTCAGTTAATTATACAGGTATGCTAATTTAGTTCGTCGATTATATTATATTCTCTTTCAAAGACAGTTAGGTCGCCCGCGTGGCGCAGTGGTTAGGAGGGTCTGCTCTAGACTCGGGAAGTAAGGAGTAAATCCTTACGTCGTGCGTTCGATTTCCACTGTGAGACGTTGAGACCGGTTCTTCGGATGAGATCGTATAAATCGATCGCGAGATCCCGTGTCGCAGTAGGTGCTGGTACAAAAGATCCCTCCCTGCTCAATGGCCCTAAATGCCGAGAAAAGTTCAAACTTTGAAGCCCTTCACCGGCATACGGTGACGTCTCTCTATGAGTGAAAAATTCTCGAGAGGGTCGTTAAACAATATACAATCAATCAATCAATCAAAACATAAGATTTGTACAGATGGAAAGTCTGACAAACTTGGAAAGTGCTGCTAGAATCCCGAGTTAAACATGGTTTTACGAAAAATCTCGGTTCATATGTATAAAATTCAAAACAAAGGGTAAGGCTTCGTGCGAATATATAGGATAATAATTTTATTGACTGGACAGTGGGATTCTAACAACTTTTTTAAGGCAGAATTGATGTGTTTCAACTATATTATTTACGCAGAGAAAGTATTAAACTCCGGGGGTATTGTTGTTCTGTTGTTCGGGGGTAGAGTTGGGCCACAATTGGGAATACAATTTTTACATAGAAATATATTGGAACAATCTTTAAAAATCTTCTTCTCAAGAACCAGTGGACCAGGAATGCTGAAACTTTTGTGGAAACATCTTAGGGAAGTGTGGATTCTAAATTGTTAAAATCATGACCCGCGGGAGGATGGAGAGGTTGGGGGGGGGGGGGGGCTCAAGAGGGAATCCAAGTTTTATATAGTAATATATTGGAAAAAATCTTCTCAAGAACCAGTGAGCCAGGAAAACTGAAAACCTTGTCGAAGCATCCTGGGGTAGTGTAGATCAAGATGTGGGGGGGGGGGGGTTAGGGACCACAATAGATGTAAGAAGAGGGGAAATCTGGTAAAGAAGTGTATTACCAAAGTTACTCAGGTGAGCGATGTGGCCCATGGGCCTCCTGTTGTATTTATATAAAGCAGAATTTGTGCAAAATCTTATGCATGATAAGAAGAAAACACTTGTCGTGGCCTTCAACTCGACATTTAGATATATCGACGACGTATTGTCAATTAACAATGGTAATTTCCATTTTTATGTCGATACGATACCGGTATATCCTGGTGAGCTTTAGATAAAAGATACCACAGAGTCTGGCATATATGTTTCGTATTTGGATTTTTTCTTGAAAAATTCGTTAATGGTAATCTAACAACCAATTCATCATTGAGTCAAATGTTGCGTTTTTCTTTCCGATTGTTAGGCCATTATTTACACAGTGAATTGTCGACGGTTTTCTCTGTTATTTCCAGATCATGACAAGGAACACATGACGGGTTTGACCGGTGGGTAGGATATGCTCACTCTTACATGGTACTTAATCCACTTCTGATTTTTTTGAGTTCCGTGTTTGCCCTGCGACGTTTTTTTTTTTTTTTGTAATTTCCCGATCATGACAAGGAACACATGACGGACGTGACTGATTTACAGGGGTTGTTTACTCCTACATGGTACCTTATACCACTCTGATATTTTGGAGGTCCGTGTTTGCTCTGCTCCAATTTTGTATTGTTAATGAACTTTTGAGCTTGAATCATGTTCGTTATCTCCATATTTCGTTTTAATCTTTTGAATTATTGAATCCATCTGAAAACTAGCTATACTGCGTTAAAGATACTTTTTCTTCATATTACTGCTCAATGGCCCTGAATGCCGAGTAAAGGTCAAAATTTGAAGCCCTTCACCGGCATACGGTGACGTCTCCATATGAGTGAAAATATCTCGAGAGGAACATTAAACAATATACAACCAATTAATCAATCCATCGATGATTTGTGTAAAAAAGACAATTTTTATTAACGCTCTCATTTTCATCTTCTTGGCATATATCATTTGAAAATAATTTTCACCACAGTGTAGTGAACATATTTACTTTAGGACAAGAGAAAAAAAATCATAGGGTTTTCAGTGATAATGAACTCTTTAAAAAAACTCTTCAACTGTGAAAAAAATGAAATTAAATACTGCTACGAGGGTTGTCCCAAAAAGTCGTAGACAGGGAACATAGTTTATTTTCTCTTTATTAAATCAAATTTCTTTTCTTGACATAGCAAAGAGTAACATTTTATGATCATGTATTTCAAGATTCATGACGATACCACATTTAATAAAAAAAACTATGAAAAAATAAAGAAACCATGTAAGTGTACATCGGCGCACGAAAGCAAGCGTAATTTACGTCTCTCATAACGCTATGGTCCCTTTTTCTGCTTCACATGCGTCTGTTAACATCCAAATGAATTTTTTTTGTAGTGAAAAACCACTCTTGACTAATGGACTAATTTAAATTCACTACTGTCCGTTTTTTTATGCAGATTCGAATTTTAGTCAAAATTAAATTAGTTGAAAGATCACCTACATTTTAGGCAGCACAGAATACACCTTGTTTGACGACGTTCATGGCCCAGAACGTTCCCAAATGTCTGCGTTAAACAATCAGTACTCTACTTTACATACAATAACTTTTTTTCGATATAGTGGAAAAACTATCTTTGAATATCATACTATAAAAAAAAAACAGTTTTTCTATTTAAATATAGTGTGTAATGTCCTTTCGGTACTTTGTTTCCTCGTCTCTGATGAATATTAAACATACCAAAAACAATTTATTACATTTCCGTGCGCCGGGTACGCGTTCGACGACGTCATTTTCATCAATCTCAATTCGAACAACACTTTGAAAATCATGCCACCAGTCGTCTATTTCTAATGCTATTTATATGAAAATTTGACATATTATTAAGATTTTAATTCTGGTTTCAGTGATTTAAATTTTAGTTCAGTTTTTCACATAGTACAAAAGAAATAAAAACAAATGTAATAGTTATAAGCGTAAATTATTCCGAATTTTGGTCGTGCGCCGACAGGCCATATCGGCCTTCATATAAATCGTCCCAGTATACTAGTAATTAATATGAAAGATATATATTTAAGAATTCACAATTTTAAAGAACATTGAATGTATTATGTCTATGCAAAATTTGATTAGTATTGGTTGCGTGTTAAAAAAAGTTATTAACATTGTCTACGACTTTTTGGGACAACCCTCGTATATATTTTATGATATACAGTATATTACATCATTGCCTATTGAACAACCCTCGTATTGTTCAAACTGTAATTTACATAAATTGCATTGTCTACAGACTTTTCCGTTTCCCCCCGATCATGACAAAGAATGCACGGCAGATGTGATATGTCGACAGAGAAAAGTAATCCTTGTCTTTAATGTCTTCTTTACAAACATGCACAATTGTTTGTCGGCATTATTTTTTCAGTCGCTGTTCAATATCTTTTTTTGAAATTACATTTCTTTTTGCCTTTTGTTATTTGAGATTTATTGTACCAGGAAAATGCATTTAGTTTCCAACTGATTTATGTAGAACATTTGCTAAAGCATGTGTTAGTTGTAATCTACTTTAAAATACATAAAAATCGACATTAAAACATATTTTCAAATACCAAACCCCAAACCATAAACTGAAAACAGACTTAAGTTAAGAAATTCAAATCGATATAACGCTTCAAATAATTTTTATAACGAAATAGAGTTTTTATCATATGTTTATTTGGAATATTATACAAACCTGCAAATATCAACAACATTTTATTATAATTCACATCCTATTCAAAATCAAAATTTTTAATTGAGTTTGTTCTCAGTTTATGGTCTCGAGGCCTGTAACAAACAAACTTAATAAATAACAAATATAGAAAGTTACAGATTAAGTCATGCTTGTATAGGTAACACAAATAAGTTTAACCACGTAATCTACTTTTTAATTTTTATTCAAAGTTTCACAATATTGGGATTTCAAGTGACAAGAAATGTTTATATTGATAAGAACTGAGCTTAAATTCTATCCGTTATCTCCATAATTTCATTGCAGAAATGTAGAATTTTAAATATACATCATATAAAGTTTCTAATTTCTTTATATACATTTTGTATATTTATTATTAGTGTCAGTTACAACCAAAATAGGTAAAAATATTTTCTAATCTGGGCATCCATTTATTTATATCATTATGTCCAAATACAATAAATATATTTTATTTGTTTTTTTATTTTGGTGCAAAGTAACGACTTCAAGGTCATTCAAAAAGTTCGTAGACTTTTGTTCTAACTTTATTATCTAAAGTCATATTATAATCAAATTCAAATACTTCGAGTAAAAAATATGGAATAAATCTTCAGATTCCTAAAAAGTTATCAAATATTTAGAACAGCAAACATGCGGTCAAGGCGCAACGTCAAAATTGAGTAATTTATTATTTTTCACTAGTATCTTTAGCCATACCTCTAATAAATGGATCTGAAACGAGACAAACAATTTACATGTTTAAAATAAGTCTTGCTGTACTATCAAGTAATGTAATACATCGCTCCCTTTAAAAGAAATCAATTTTTAAATACATATGGTCTTGATTAAAGCAAAAACGTTGACGTTGGAGGACGTCAGTGAGCATGCAGCGAGGAACATTAAAGTTTTGCTTGGCATTCGGGAAACTTATTTAACAAACTTTTAAAAATCCTGTTTAAATCAGGAAATGTATGAAAAATAAGTCGTGTTTTGTATAAAATGGAAAATACAATTTCTGTGTGGTAGCTAGTTTGAATCGGACGATGCACAAGGTCTATAAATAAACATGTTATAGTTAGAAATTGTCAAAAGGGTTCAAATTAAAAACTGGCAATCTAGTTCAAGTTATTTGCACAATTGTTGGCAAACTAGGTTTCAAGTGTTATGGATACTTTATATGAATGGAGAAGACGTTTAATGCCGTGAATGAAATTTAAGGAAAGAGTAATTTTGCGAAACTATCTAGACGTTGTTTTTGACGTTACAATATTGGTCAGACATGCTCCGTGGTAACAAAACATGTTGATTTAAAAAATTGCTATCATGAGTTCTATTATATCAAACTGAATGAAACTTCACATTTCGACAAAATAAATGCTTGCATTTACGAAAATGTTTTGATCTATAATTTTGTAAGAATAATATGATGATGCAGAACATTGTCTATGTAATTTTTGAATGACCCTCGTATTCTTGTCATTGTTGAGTAAAATGTTGATATTTTCTAATTATCTTTCATTCATTACGCAGGAAGGAAGTTGAACTCTATACGTCAATAAGGTATAATCGTCCTCTTGTTTGTTTCCAAAGATATGGTATTTGCCGGAAGAGGACAAGAATATAAACTCCAACTGTGTGCCCTTGACCTATTGAATACCAAAAAGTCTAGATTGCTAAGGCAATAATTGTAGGTAAAAATCTCAGCCAACAAATGCTGTTATAAAAATGTGTTTTATTATATTTCGTATTTTAATGTCATTAATATCCGGAGAAGGATATGGAGATAACGAACAGATTTCAATTTCAAAGTCAATAAAACAATCGCAGTACAGTTAAGGTGCGCAATGGAAATATCGATTAAATTTTGTATTTAAAAATGTATTCGTAATCGGGATGGCGATTATTTTTAGTAGATAATTGTAATTTGATTAATAACTACATATCGAGGACGATTATATTTTATATTTAGACTAGTCACGTGATGCGGCAATCACGCGATTTTAGCACATTGACTTGAAGTATTGATGTTACATATAAATATCACTAGTGCAAGGGCATAACCAAGCTAAATTTCCAAGTTTAGTATACAAATATTTTCAACACGCATTGTAGTTTCTAAGAAGTGCTGCGATCCTGTCTAAATTCAGCAATTTCAATTATACTTGTATGACCGAATGCTATATTTTTTACTGAGCGGCATGAACTATTAATATGATTAAATTGTTTTTTAGATTTAATAAGGATCGCAGCACTTTTCAGATACCTTAATAGTTCTACAGTTGAAATGTAAAAGATTACTTTGATCCATAGAGTGTATGCCCTTGCAGTAGATCGATTTATTAAGACCCCCCAAATTACCTTCCGATGTACTTGCATTCAAATATACATCAGTGTCAAATAAATACGTAATGTACAGAAAATATATTAATAAAATAGCGAAGAAGACATTAAATTCAAGTTATTGGCCCAAAGAATATCTGCAAATAATTTTTTATTTAATTAGAGAATACATATTTTATTGAGAAAATATTACTTGATCTGTCTCTCACTACAAACTACGTCACGTTGTAAGAAATGACGTCATATTGACAAGTGTACTGCGATCAGTGACTTGTTTATAACTTGTTACGTGGGATTTAACTAACGACAAAACAATAAGCTGAAGTAAGTTTTTATGTAGTTTGATGATTTCTTACTGGTTAAATTAGCAGATAAACTCATTTTGTGCTTTTTTAAAGAAATGTTGTATGACGTATATTATGTATGATGTCATAGTCAAGTTTTCCTGTACAAATTAGGCTCCGCCTCCTTTTTGTAACCTTAACTGCTGCGATACAAAATTGGAGCAGAGCAAACACGGTGGTGGGATCAGGTGCCATGGAGGAGTAAGCATCCCTGCTGACCGGTCACACCCGCCGTGTGCTCCTTGTCAAAATCGGGAAATAACGGTAAAATCCGTCGTAATGTATATTACTGAAAATGATTCAATAAATGAATGAATAAATGATGGGAAGGAAAGCTCACTCCTCCATTTTACCTGATCTCAAATGTTTTAGAGGCTCGTGTTTTCTCGATCTGCTCGTGGATTGTGTCGTTTGAATCAACTTATGAGCTTGGATACCGTTTGTTATCTCCAGGTTTTTCATATAATTCATTTTTGTATGGTTTTTATATCTATATACCCATAATTTCTCACCAGGATAATAAGATAGTTGTTCCAATCAGAATGCAGATGGCTATTGCTTCCACTGATTTTGCCAGAACCATGTATACTATTGTGGGGTAGAAAGGAAGAAGGCAAAGAGTTTTCTCTTCACAGTCTGGCAACTCTGGGATTACAGTAAAATGTGAAATCTGTCTAACCTTTTTCTAAGATAAAATACGTATTTCAATAACTTTTTTATTAGTCTATATAACCATTATACAATTCAATGCTTATTATAATCGTTTCAGTAAAGATTAATTAATTTTCAAAACATGAAATCTGCTTCCCTCCCCCCTCCCTTCTTTTTTTTTTTTGTTAGAAAAAAAAAGAACATAAATATCTTACATGAAACAAAATTTTTGATCCTACCTGTTGTTATCTGTAACTCCGTATCATTGGAGTGCAGCGTCTCTGATCAAAATAATGTTAACAAAAGAATTTTTAAAGTAGATTTCATTAGGGTCCTGTCAACCCAAGCTGCTTCCACACGGAGTTATTGCGGCGTTGTTAAATTTGTAAAATCGCGTTGGAATCGCAGGGGAAAGTGCACAATTTTCTATAAATTTTTCAAAATGTGAGCTTGAGTTTTTGTCGTGTCCATAGGTCCGTCTGTCGTTCTGTTTGTTTATCCGCAAAAACTTTAACCTTGTCCATAACTCTTGATTTAGTAGAGCTATGACTTTCATATTTCACATATGTAATCCTTGTGACAAGGCCTCTCTTTGGGTACCACCAAATTTGACGTTTTGACCTTGACCTTGGAGTTTGACCCACTTTAGCACAAAAATTTCAAACTTTCACTTTGGCCATATCTTTTGAACAGTAGTAACTGGGACATTTATACTTCACATATATATTTTGTGTGGCAAGACCTTTCATTGGATACGAACAACCTTGACCTTTTAACCTTGGAGATTTCTATACTTGTGAAAAAACTTTAACCTTGGCCACAACTTTTGAACAGTAAGGGATAGAGCTTTCATACTTCACATATGTAATCCTTGTGAAAAGACCCTTCATTGGATACCGAAAAATTTGACCCCTTGACCTTAGAGTTTGACCTACTTTTAAAAGCAAACCTTGACCATAACTTTTAAAGGGTTATGGCTAATGCTTTCATATATTTTAAATATTTAATTATTGTGACAAAGTCTTTCATTTGATTGCAAGACTTTTTGACCCTTTGACCTTGACCTTGGAGTTTGACCTACTTTAAAAAAAATCAACCTTTGCCATAACTTCTGAACAGTTAGGGCTAGGGCTTCCATACTTCACATATGTTTTCCATGTGGAAGGACCTTTCATTGAATACCAATTACCTTGTCGTTTTGACCTTCAAAATTTTGTTCTTATGAAAATCTTTGGCCATAATTTTTGAAAGCTAAGGGCTACTGATCTCACACTTCTCTTATTTAATCCTTCTGAATAAACCCTTTATTGGATACCAAGAACTTTGACCCTTTGACCTTGGAGTTTGACCTACTTTTAAAAAGAAAACATTGACCATTCCTTTTTAAGGGTTAGGGCTAGTGCTTTCATACTTTTCATATTTATTCCTTGTGACAAGACCTTTCATTTGATAGTAAGACATTCGACCTTGACCTTGGAGTTTGATCTATTATTTTTAAAATCTTAACCTTGGCCATAACTTCTGAACGGTAAGGGCTAGAACTTCCATACTTTACATATGTATTTTTGTGGCAAGACCTTTCATTGGAAACCCATGACCCTGACCTTGAAGATTTTTGTACTTATGAAAAAATGTAACCTTGGCCTACTTTCATATTTCACAATTATTTTTCAGTGAGACTACCCTACTTTTTGTACCAATATATTTAATTTGCATTAAAGTAAATTTTAATCTTTGCTTTGTTGCCATACGGGGGCATCAGAGTTTCACAAACACATCTTGTTTTAAAATGCTTTTGTCGGGTAAAAAATTCAACTTTTAATTAGACCTTTTCTGAGAACTTCAGAGAACCTTGAAGCACATTCAGAGGTATAAATTGAAAATTGTTGCATGAAAAGATTTAATTTTCAAGCTTCATTTTGAGACTTTTTGAATTAAATTATAAATTAAAGAGTTGTCCTTCCTGGCTGAGGATCGAGTCCCTTAAATCATATTGACAGGCGTCGATAATGCATACTTCATAGCGTAGTGGTTAACGCGGTGTGTCTTCCACCAAACCCTGCGCTATGGAGAGAGTTCACATCATACGTGATGCCTTTTCTTTTTTTGTTTTCACATATCTTAAAACATGAGTGAAAAAATAAATTATTAATAAAACATTAAAAAATTAAATACAGAATTAAATGCATAAAAGATTATATAAACCATAAAATTTTGAAAAAATATAGCTTTCATGAACTTTTAGAATTTTAAATGTTTTATCTCAGAGCGGGGGATTGTCCTCGCCTTGTACGCCTCCATTCTTTCTTTGTTAGATCTATATTAATTTAACTGATATTCTAAATTTTTATAACATCATTCTTTAACTTTTCAACTTTCTCAAGTCAAGTTGTGATGGTCCTTTAAATTTGTATAAAAAAAATCCAAAACAAATAACATTTTGGAAGACCTCTTGTTCACCAAGAAATAAAAAGATTCATAAAAATTAACAATAAATTTATCTACATATGTACAATAAACGTGAAAACATCCAAGAGTTCAATCATGGTCATCACTGGACAGATTCACATTTCACACCACGTCGTAATGTATGGTCCACCATATTGTCCCTTCCGGTCAACCACATCCTAAAAATATAGCCTCACCACGTACACCAATCCTCCCGTCCAGAACAAAAGCTTAATATACAATTTTGGTCACCTACAATTTTCATAGGGTTTTATAATGTAATATTCAAAACACATATCTGTTCAAAATACTAGATTTTACAAATAAACTACAATAAAAAAAACATGTATTTTTGCCGTTTAACGAAAAAATGAATTATAGCGTAAAAAATACATTCTCGCTATATTGCTAACAGTTTTACATAGAATATTGCTCTTTAAACCTAACAACAAAAATATTGTAAAGTGTAAAAACTTACTGAGCTGTGGCATTTGATACATAAAAATCATACTGTCGGGCCAGGTCTTGCTCTCAACGCCGCAACAAAACATCCCTGAATCCCAAGATCACACAGCAGGTGAAACCGAACACACACCAAGGTCACAGAGCATGGGTTATATAAAAGGCACGCCCAAGATCACTAAGCATGGGTAAAGTATAAATCCCGGCGTCCAGATCTCATCTGACGAACACTAGCCAACACCCAGTATAAATAACTGACCAAACTACTCAAACGGGTTCGACGAGTATACGTTGATAAAAATAGAACAAGTACAACTCAGTGACCAATATTGCGTAAATGAAATAATCAATAACTCCTAATGCCCAAATAAAGATAACACTTACCAATACCTGTACAATAAGCCAATATAAAACATTGACACAATGCCACTTGTGACAAACAGTAATCCATTTTTTCCTTTCAGGATCAATTAAATGCATAAATTGTCTGTTAAGGGAAGAAACATAAAATTTCAATAGAGGTACGTGCCACTTCCACGTTGATCTGATTTCGTGCATTGTTTCATTTATTGTGGAATACACTTGTATGAAAATTGTAAAATGTATATGAAAAACATTTATTATACCTGTACCATTTGTTGTTTTAACACGGCCATTTTCCTTATCACAGTAGTCATCACATGTGCATTTTTCCTCACAAAAGTGACCATAAAATCCCGATGGACACTCTTCCGAACAGTTTTCCCCAAATGACCCTGGCGGACATTCTAACAATAAAAAATATTTGTCCTTAATTCTTTCTTAAATGTAATTCTAAGATACGTTTATTTCATTTGAAGTGATATTTTTTATAAAATCAATGTGAAAATTTGGAGTAAATCTTTGATGGATCTATATATGAATGGGATTGATTTCCAAATTTTGACCTTTACTCGGCACTCAGGGCCATTGAGCAGTGAGGGATCTTTATCGTGCCAACGCCTGCCGCTGACACGGGGCCTCGGTTTTTAAGCTCTCATCCGAAGGACCCGCAACTTTCACTTCAAAGTGCCGAGGGCATGGCGAAGGAACAGTTGCTACCCATTTTATCGACTGAGTCAGTCGCGGCCGAGATACGAACTCACGACCTCCCGATCACGGAGCGAGCGCTCTACCGACTGAGCTACCGTGAACGGTGATTTAATTGGAACATTTGCAGATAAACAGTACATAAAGCGCTCTCCATTTAAAGTAAGCATATTTCAGTCTTCGGTTTGGTAATTGTCAGTCTAGACGCACCAAATGTCACGTGCGGTTTGACGAGCCCGATCTAAAATGAAACTGAATAAGTATCTCGCTCGCCCGAAGGGTCGTACCGTCCGCATACTACTTTTAAATATATATATAAACTTCATTGTGGAGTTATAATTGATTGATTGATTGATTGTATACTGTTTAACGTCCCTCTCCAGAATATTTCACTGATATGGAGACGTCACCATTGCCGGTGAAGGGCTGCAAATTTAGGCCTATGTTCGGCACTTATGGCCTTTGAGCAGGGAGGGATCTTTATCGTGCCACACCTGCTGTGACACGGGGCCTCGGTTTATACGGTCTCATCCGAAGGACCGCCCCATTTAGTCGCCTTTTATGACAAGCAAGGGGGTAATGAGGACCTATTCTATCCCGGATCCCCACGGGGCGAGTTATAATTCGTTTGATTTTCATGTTATAATTCGTTTGATTTTCATTAATTTAAATAATTTGCAATAATACATACCTTGGTCAGCACAACCGAATCGTTTGTCACAGATGACATCTGGGTTGCATTTGCATTTATGTCGACAGAGATAACCGTATGTTCCATCAGGACAATTATCCTCGCAATTGTGGCCATAGGTACCCGGAAAACAAACTGTTATATGAGGGGTTATATTGTTTATTTAGACCCACAATTTCGCAAATCGATATAGTTGTTTTCTTTTATCTCAAGTCTTATTAAATGCAATATAAGAAATGCAAACTTGTAACACGAACCTTCGCATTTGTTTTTGATATGCTGATAGTAATTGATACAGCATTTGAAATCTCTGAAATAAAGTAGATTAGAAATTATAGAATCTAAGCAGCTAACATGAAGTAATAAAATATAGTTATATAAATTCTCGCTTTTATGATTTTGATTGATTTGCAAAACTTCACAATAAACAAGCAAATAAATAAAATACGGTTCCTACCCGTGATGTTCAGTGCACACTCCTTTTTGAAGACCTGAGACAAATCACACACTTTCAATAAAAATATCCTAGCAATGAAAGTAATATTTCAAAAATGACAAATCAACAATCGATCAAAAAACATGTAATTAACTTACATCCTAGAACATGATCGCACGTTTCATTAGGGTTGCAGTTACATTTTCCAAGACAGAGTGTTCCATATTGATTTTCTGGACACCGTTTGGTGCACATTCTCTCCGAACCATCCTTCTGGACAGACTTAATTTCAAAAAGAACTGCAATATGTGTTTATTTTTTTCACATTTATGTAAGGTAAATATTTTGCTAAGATTAAATTAGAATGAAAATGTGTATTTTTCATGTTTAAATATTTATCTTCTCTAACTTTCCGATTACCTTTACATGTTCCGCTTTCTTGATAGTAATTAACACAAAATTCACTTTCATTCCTGTGAAAACAAATTGGAAAAGCAAGTTTTTAAATATTAACATTTTTCTGATATTTTGGAGAGAAAACATTAAGAAAGTATATTTTCATAATTTCTTTTTTAAAGAAAACTGAAAGAGAGTGATTTTCAGTTTGCGAATTCGTTCATTAAGTTGCTTTACCTGCTGGTAACTGTTAAGAGAGACTTACCTAGAATTTCGATATGCATAAGATTATTTCAGTGTGTAAAAGTAGATAAAAACATCGTATAAAATTGTTTAATTACAGAAATTAATTGCAACAAGAAAACTTGATACGTAAATGCTTTCATTTCTTTTTTACCCCCCTATTATCATTTTAACTGTTGAATAATTACATAAAAATGTATCTTGGAAAAAATCTTACGTTACTAAGTTTCTACACTCTCCACTTCCAAGATTGAAAGTTGTTATGCCCTCATGAATAAACAAAATTAACAAGTAAAGAACAATGATATAGCTATTCCAACACATGTCGTTTTTAATATATTTACTTCAATTATTAAAGTTGAATTTATATAAATATTTAAAAGGAAACAAAAGGAAAAAAAGAGGAAAGTAAAAAATGTTACATTATTTCTATGAAGTACTGACGCTTTCGTGGAAATCTGTTTATTTGTTTCTATCTTTATTTTTTGCAACATAACCTATTTTTCATCATTAAAACACAAATAGAATATAATAAGTTATGAATAGAAATACAAATAAAAAATACATCACCATACATTGATTGTGATCTGTTCCTATGTAATTTAAACTTACAAGGTCTAACCGTGTAATAAACGTCCTACTGATCTCACTGCACTGAAAGATCATATATGACCTCACTGACGTAATAGACTGTAGCGTAAAGAAACACCTATATTATGTAGACTTTGCAGTGCAGTGGCGTATGCAGGTGAGGAAGGTAATATTGCTGCATCAATAATGGAAGTTGACGATTGAGAGAAGTTTCATGACGTTTCAATATAAGAATGCAAAATACACTATATTAATTGTTTCATATTTTGATGTTTACTTGAAAAAGTCATTAATGGTAATCTTACAAACAAGATTTATAATAAACGTTAATAATTTAATTTTACTTGTAACACGTCGTTTGATTGGATAAAACATTTTATCCATTTTGTATAACATAACTTGCCTACGTCACAATGATTTACGTCAAAAGAGTCGAAAGACGTATTACTCCGCTTGATGCTACTTTTAAAATTTGATCAATGTGAAGCCTTATTCTAGGGGGGGGGGGATTGTCTCATTGTCTGCACTGAAATTAAATTATAAGGAATGAAGCTTATTTCAACTTATATTATACGATATAACAAAACTTGGGACAGTTTACGCTTACGTAAACTGCCCAAAGTTATGTTATATCGTATAATATAAGTTGAAATGAGCTTGTACATGTACATGTACATGCATGATATTGAAAATTGTCGATTAATTTTTTAAAAGTAATACTATTGATAATAACAGTTTTTAGTAAATTAAAAAATATACTGTAATACATATACTGTAATACATAATGCTGTTATATTAACACGTGCGTGTACAACACATTTTTTGTTTGCTGAAAATTTCGGTAAAATTGCTAGGTATGCAAATTTATTTGATCGTTATTTTTATAGTATTAATACATATTTTTTTTCTGAAAAAATTCAGTTTTTGATATGTATGCCAACTCCTGTAATAGAACTGCCATTTCATAGACAATAAAACCTTTTTTCTATAATGCTCAAATTTGGTCCTATAACACTCTATATTTAGGTATCTGTTTTTTAAAAAAATAATCAAATACTATCAAGTTTTAGGGCCCCATGGAGTTTTAAATTTTGTTTTCTTAAAATACGGACATTGGTCAACTAATATACAAGAACGTGAGTTAAGTTCGCTCTTTCCCTCTCGAAAATCAAATGCTAGGTATCTTGCTCTGTTTTGACAATTTTCCGATTATACCACATGGCTATTCTATTTCTTTATTTCATTAAAAGTATTTTATAAATTTCAAGTTGCACAATCGCATGTTTATCACATTTTCTTTATTGTACGATCGCATATAGAGTCTTTGCCGATCGCCAAAACGTTTGGCATGTGTTCACTTAAAACCGTTATTTTGACGCTCTCTATTTGATAAATAACTTCAAATCGGATTTAACATTTATAATTTACCTATTTAAAATTGCAAATGTGCCTTTTGGACTGTCGGGTATACGTAATAAGGTAAGAAATGCCACCTAACGAGCTCCGTGTGTCACGTTAGGGCAGTCATATTCAAGGAAAACTTAACTTTAACATAATATATGGTGATTTTTGATGCGTAGAGAATCGACTTTCATGGTGTTAAACATATCTCGTAGCATTTAAAAAGTCAGAAATGTTGAAGGAAAATTGCGATGAAATAGGACAAAATAATGTTTTATACTCCATCTTCCTCATGTAGCTGAATTTGACTATCGGTGCTGTCGATCGCATCAGCGTTGCAGATCGTGCGTTGACAGGGGTGAGTTATGAAACAAATAAATGTACATGTACAGTGCCGACCAGACCCAACCTGACACCTAAGCAGTCCCAGAAAGCAGTCCCCGGGACTGCTTTGTGACTGCTGTGGGACTGCTCTGGGACCGCTGTGGTACTGCTCCGGGACCGCTATGGGACTGCTCTAAAAAGCAGACCCAGCTGTCCCTGGGACTGCTTTCTGGGACTGCTTTGTTCACTCATGTGTGAAAAAAGTACTGAGTGACATGATAGCTCCGCCCCCTTGTGTATTCTGAATTTGCAGACTTCCAGTTGTTTTGTTTACTAGGAGCAGAGTGTAGTTTAAACTATTAAAAAAGCAAGGTTTTCTTACAATCTTTTGATAAGAAGAGATTATAGTTGAATAATATTTTCAGAGACTGTATATTTACACAAATGTAGTTTAGATTTAAAAAAAAAAAATAAAGCTGTTCAATCAGGAAGTCAGGAGAAGAGATTTTTTCCCCTAAAAATAAACTACAGGTTTATGAAAAAAAATATCTACATGTAGGCCTTTTTTATTATTTTATTAAAATTATGTGCACTCAAACTTTGCATTGGCACTATTTAAAAATAATCATTACAATTAGATATAAGATTTTTTTAATTGAAAAGCTACATGTTTTATGAGTACCACGCTAAAAAAAGTTTTCCATGCAACCTCCAAATAAAGTCTAACAATTTATTAAATGACCATGAAATAAAATTATGCTACCATTCTTCCGTAACTTAAATAATGTGAATAATCATACGGAATATATTAATGAATTACCAGTAGTTTTTAATTAATAAACAAATCATCAAAAGAGTACATTTATTTTATAAATAAAAAATTGAAAATACCGGGAATTGTGATTTATCTCTATTTTGTTTTGCTTGTGTTTACCTGGCTGTTTAATGTTTACAAAATGGTAACAACACCCGCGGTTTCAATCGCCTTAGGGCTGAAAATCAGTGCGTGTTATTTGGGTATAAGTATCAGCGTTTCACATCATTGAACATGCCTGGTCAACAATGACCCTAACTTCAATCTACCGTTATGTAATGCACAAATAAAATTGATAAATGAAATGTGTATGATTTCTTTCAGGATTTATTAATTTTGAATAAAATCTGAGGGTTCCGTTCTGGTGATTTACAGATCATGTACATTCTAACATTTAAAAATAAAACACTTAAAACTGAGTATTTTAAAGATAGAGAAATTAACAATAATTAATGTCAGTAAAAATACTGAAAAATAATACTTGGCAAAATTTAACATAGAATTTTCTAAAAGCCCCAATTCTTAAGAAAATTCCTTTTGAGTATCCCCATAGTATGAAAATTGGCCATATAACGATAACGATAGCATATAACGATAACATATGTCGATAAGATCTATTTAAAACTAATTCTTACTGGTGGAAAATAATTAATTCACGTTTAATTTTCTGTATAAAAAATAAATATGAAAAACAGTATCAATCACAAAAAAATTAAAGATATATATGCCATATTAGTGTTATTGCTAAAAAAATAAATACATGTGGTGTCTCATCAAGTTACATAAGTTATGTAATTTCTGCAATTAAGACAATTCCACTCCATCACTTTTAAAAGTTATGAAATATTATTTTGTAAAAATTATTTTCTTTCCGAGTCGGATATTTAACCGCCTCTTATTGAAATATTCATGAACACGTGGTCTCGCATGCAAACAATGGTCCATTCTCGTGAATGAGCCGAAAAGCATGATGGTCTACTACGTTTTTCCTACAAACACGTGAGTTAGGGAAATGTACGATGCGATTTCAAATGACAGCTGGAAAGCCGATTTACATTTTTTTTAAACCTGTTTTAGAAAAATGGGAAGAATAGTTACTAATTTCACGGTTTAATTGAAAATTACCTCTATATTAATTCTCATGCGCATTGATCGTAGAACGTGTACATGTATTGAGTAGCATACTGTATGTTTCGAAGTTTAACACATTGTAAACATTGTCAATACGTGAGAACACCCCAGAATTAATAGCTTTTTGTACCGAGGAATATATAGTCCCGTGAAATTGTCTTTTCACTGTCAGTACAGCACGGGGAAACTGTAAACAGACGGACAATAGAGTGGGGAAAACTTATTTTTATCATTGTTCATTTGTATGCAAATGTTAGCATGGGGTTAGTAGATGATAATGTACAGCTCAACAAACTTTTTGCGTTGGTAGGAAACTTTCATGATGCTAGATTTCAGGAAGTTAACCTGGAAGTTTAACATGGAAAGCAGTCGAACAGATGAGAAATACTTCTATCATCTTTCGTCTTCGTATAAATGTAAGGAAAATACAGAAATTACATGAACTGCACTGTTTCTGTATGAAGGTAAGACAAACGTATGCTTTAAAATGAATGGATACAAAGGCGGTTACATTTGAAGAGAAACCACGAAAAAACCATTTAGAAACTCTCATAATATATCATATCAAAGAGCATATAAAAATCCTACCAATTAGTATGTGTGAATTATGTTTAAAGTAATGGAATATGATCAAAATTAAGTTACAAATCATTTTTAAAATATATATTGTTGTCAAATTACACAATTTTGCATTATGACAATGTGACCTTAATTTGTGCAAAAACCCATGTGAGTTTAAAATGTTTGTTGAGCTGTACATAATGCATTAAGCATGAAAATGCTTGGAAAAATGCATCACGTCTTTCTGAGAGCGATTTAAAAAAATTACCTTTTCGAAACACACATGTAGTATTTTTGTAGTAACCCATAATGCAATTCATTGAGCTGATTGGTCGATTTGTCAGTCTTGTTGGTTCCTCGCTGAACAGACGTCACATAAAATAGTTTCCTTGACCTGATGATTCTCGTGATGCTTTTCCCGCGCACATGCGCAGATCCAACATAAACGTCAGGCCTTTATAAATATGTATGAGAATATCGTGTTCTTTTCCCAACCAGTACTTTGTTAATAACGAATAATATTTCGTCGAATTTGCGAGAATGCTTCATTGTGATAGCTTATCATACTTCAGAAATTTTTGTTTGGTTTCAGCTGTTCAAAAATACTGTTTAACACGGCATATATATCTTTAAGAAATTGAATTATTAATATAAACGATAATTGTATTAAATATTCATGTTCAGTTTAATTCATACATGCACGTGTGAAAGCCTTCTTCCTTCAATAAATATTATTTCAATTTTTTTCTATGCGCGTACTGTTCATAAATGACCTTCGCATACATGTAAGGATTCCTGGCATACTACCCAGAATCAAATTCAACTGCCTTTTATAGTTCCATTGTTTATTGCAAATCTCATTTCTAAGTCAGCGCCGCCCATTAAATTAATAAACCCCGGCAACTGGGACTGCTGGGATTGCTCTCTGGGACCGCTGGGACCGCTCTGGGACTGCTGTGGGACTGCTAAAGCAATCCCAGAAAGCAGTCCCCCGGGCCTGCTCTGGAACGGCTTAGTGTCAAGTTGGGTCTGGTCGGTACTGTACCTGTACCAATCATTTCTGATAAAATAATATCCAGACAGAAGTTTCATCTCTGCTTAAGGAAGCTCTAAACACTAACAGAAAATGTTTTTTCGACTCTGAGAAAAAGATATCATATCAAGATATGCATATTGAGACTTTATCGTTCATTTAAAACATAGGGTACGGGCCTTGTTTGCGCAGGAAAAATGTTCAAAGACAACGGACTATTTCTGAGGAGAAATCACTGTTATTTACTTATATTGGGAGAATTAATGAAAATAATTAATTAAATTTCTCACTCTTGGTCTTATATAATGCTAAAATATTCTATTCTATTATAAATTATGTATAATTAAAGGTAATAACAATTTCTTTAATTTTACGTCTAAGGGCAGACCCACTGTGGGACGTGGAGACCGGTCCCTCGGAAGAGACCGAATAAACCGAGGTCCCGTGTCGCAGTAGGTGCTGGCACGAAAAAGATCCCTCCCTGCTCAATGGCCCTGAGTGCTGAGTATACGACAAAATTTGCAGCTCTCCACCGGCAAGTGGTGTCGTCTCCATATGAGTGAAAAATTCTCGAGAGGGACGTTAAACAATATACAATCAATCAATCAATCTAGGGGCAGATCACTCTAACTGTATAAAACTATTCAATAAATAGAGCTCTTTAGTGTGCAGTGTTTAGAGCGTCCTTAAAAGGACAATGACGTGTTAATGAAATGTCGATATACGTACATTTCTTTCAGATGTTTAAAGTATATAATTGTGTTGACAACATGCCTTTCATATTGTTTTTACGGTTATTCATCTTTTTTCTTGGATGACATCTGGCCTTCATCTACTTTTGCCAATACATTTTCAGAAAAAAACATCTTCTTCAGTTTGTTCATTTAATCACTGATTCATTGCAAGGATTGTTATCTGTGGACGTCACTTTCTGATAACATCTGGAATACATTCCAATATTGGACTCATTTTCTGAATTCATTGTTATATATTATTGTAGGACAAAGCACCCATGTTAAGATGGCTATATGTGTTATCGGCGTCTTCTGATATATTATTGGCTTTAAGGACACCCTTGTCTGGAAAATATTTGTCAGACCTTCTGTCATATTATTGCATTTGGAGGGGAAAAGGGCTCCTTAGAAATTGTTAAGTTTCTATATACTTTTTTTCCGCAATTGGAGTGGTTCTTGCACTTGGATTTAATTGTTGTTTCCCAACGATTTTGGATCGTCAACAAAGTTAATTAAGAAATATTTACATCTACTTGAAGTATACATTTTCATAGCTATGTGTGAATATGAAAATTTACAATTTAGGGAAGAAAAAATACACCCCTAAAGGTGTTTTTTTAAAATAAATTAAATGACTTTTACCATCATTCTGGTCTGCATTCCCTCGCTTTTCGCATATATGTTTCTTTTTAAGATAAATGAGCTCTTAAGGAGAGATGATACAAACTTTTGTCAATCATTTTGAAAATAACGACAGATTTCAATGAATAAGTTTCACCGCGTAGTTTTTAATGTTTTATTTAAAGTTGCACAAAAATGAAATTTGAAGTGAAAGATATTTCTATAAAATAATATAGATTATTGAAATGAATATGAGATAATCTAATTTAATTGTTTGGATAGCATTAAACATAAGACACAACTTGGTACAAGTTATCTAGTTCATGGGATCTAGGGTGGCAGAGGATAGTTTCGAATAAAGTACCGTCAAAAAATAGAAAAAATAGAGAAACCTGAGGTTTGAATGCATATTATAGGTAATTTTATTGCTAGAATATTTTATGGGTGCATTTGGGGGGAATTGGTGGCCTTGTATATTTTATTGAAATATGACACTTGAGTGTCACTACTACTGTATAGGGGATATGGACTAGAAATACGAAACTAAGCTCAAAACTCGCTCTACCGGTATTTCACCAGAAAAGCGGGGTGGGTTCACAGGATGAATTGTAGCTTGAAAACGAGGTGGTTGAGCCCATATCTCTTGCTGTTCATTGGTATGTACAAATGTTATTCTGCAATTTCTGTGGTAGCTTAGGTCATCAGCACGGGCCTGGAAGCAGATGCGGCTGCGGCGAAATAGTGAAAATAGGCATGCTTCACATGAAATTTTGAGATTATCCCTGCGCCATCTTTAGGGCTCATTGTGTAAGTTGTACATGTTTTATTCCTAAAAGCTTCAAATTTCTCAAGGGACTACATCATACTATTATTACATGTAGAGGGAATTTAAAATTTTTCAATGCACATTTTAAAAGCAGCTAAATATTAACTAAACCATCAGTCAAACGTTTTGATTGCAAAAAAAACTATCCTCTGCCACCTCCAAGAATGCATCAATTTTTAGAAATGTGAATTTTAGTCTGATTTTTATACAAAAGGGTTTATTTATGCATGCCAATTTAAAAAAATACTTTATTTCTGTTATTTAAAATCTGTACAGTTGGGTATATTCACTAAAAAGCAAGGGGAGTTACTCATTTCCAGCATACATTTTTAAAGACTTTGAACCATCAGCATAATAAATCATATAAGATTTAGGCATTTTTTGCCTGAGAATAAATTAATTGTTTGAATTTGATACGTTGGATATTGTCGCATAATTAAAATCATGTCTTGCTTTAATTAATTAAATCTAATTAAAATTTAAGTGTATTAATTAGTGCGATATCACTGAAATTACATAAATTTGCCATTTTTTCAACCTAATTTACTAAATATAAATATTTTGAAAATAAAAATCAGTCAGCATACCTAAATGTCACTAAACCTAACCATACATAGTACAAAAAAACTTTTTTTGCTTTATTTTTCCAAATTTAACCTATTCTGTTATTGATATTTTCATGAAATATGCCCCCCCCCCCTTTCAATTTTTAAATTTATCTATATCTAAATGTGACAGAATCTAATTTTTTCAAATGTTTGCTATAAAATGACTATTTTTCTTTGAATAATAACAAAACAAAGAGTTTAAATTGCATATTTATTGAAGTAATAGCAATAAAATGTGCATTTTCATGTAATTTATTGAATTCTGCTAGGCCCATATAATCTGCCCACAGTTGCCCAGGATGGACAGAATAATCACTTTTAATTTTCAGGAGAATGAAATGTATGTATTTGATTACTCATAACTGTTAAAAGGGAATATCAGACACTTAGAAAGAATTCATCTGGGACAAACAGATTTTTACAGTGCATTTTCATTACACTGAAGAAATGGCTGCAGGGGTAGGGTGTTGAACTGCCATTTCCTGGACACTTTTTCTTTAGCATGTGATGCAAGAGGGTTTTTTGCATATCATGATAAATATCTTGAAAGTTGAAAGGGGTTTTAACTTTGCAAAGAAATTATAGGTATATAAAACCAAGTGAAAAAGGGATAAAATGGAATTTCATAGAACATAAAAAATAGGGGAGTATGTGATACATGTGAGTACATTTCACCAAGATGTGCTCTTTATATTTGACTTTTTACATATAAATGCATTTGAAATAGATTAAAATTACCATTTAACACTTTTTGATGGTATATTGATCATCTGGAGTTGTAAGAATTGCATTTGTTTTATGTGAAAGAAACAATATGGGGTTAAGGGGGTTGACCGAGAACTGGTGAGGTCTCTTATTTGGTCATAACTTTTTTATTTTTCAATGAATCAAGACATATTTGGTATATTTTTACTCAGAATTGCATGTTCTTTTTTAATTGAGCAAGGTTTATTACTTGCAAGACAAACTTTGAAAGTTAAAGGTGGCAGAGGATAGTTTCGAATAAAGTACCGGTCAAAAAATAGAAAAAATAGAGAAACCTGAGGTTTGAATGCATATTATAGGTAATTTTATTGCTAGAATATTTTATGGGTGCATTTGGAGGGAATTGGTGGCCTTGTATATTTTATTGAAATATGACACTTGAGTGTCACTACTACTGTATAGGGGATATGGACTAGAAATACGAAACTAAGCTCAAAACTCGCTCTACCGGTATTTCACCAGAAAAGCGGGGTGGGTTCACAGGATGAATTGTAGCTTGAAAACGAGGTGGTTGAGCCCATATCTCTTGCTGTTCATTGGTATGTACAAATGTTATTCTGCAATTTCTGTGGTAGCTTAGGTCATCAGCACGGGCCTGGAAGCAGATGCGGCTGCGGCGAAATAGTGAAAATAGGCTTGCTTCACATGAAATTTTGAGATTATCCCTACGCCATCTTTAGGGCTCATTGTGTAAGTTGTACATGTTTTATTCCTAAAAGCTTCAAATTTCTCAAGGGACTACATCATACTATTATTACATGTAGAGGGAATTTAAAATTTTTCAATGCACATTTTAAAAGCAGCTCAATATTAAGTAAACCATCAGTCAAACGTTTTGATTGCAAAAAAAACTATCCTCTGCCACCTAGATCACAGGGCTGGTTCAAATACGATGAACAATATCGGCTACGCAAAGCTAGCTATCCCGAATCCTCCTGGGGGGTTATAAGTCAAGAATTTTGGCTACTGTATGTGACCAACCAAAGTTCAAACTCTTTTGGCACTCAAAATCATTTCAACAATACTAAACAAAATTTAGGTGGGAGCAGCACATCCGCTGCTACCCAGTATTGCTATCATTTCAATCAGGGTAAAAAGTGCAATTTCTTCCCCAGATGCAGATTCAAGCACGTCTGTAGGAGGTGCGGAGGAAAGCACCCGGCCACAACCTGTTCCACCAAGGCAGCTGTATAAACTGGGCAAGACCCCCATTAAACTAGATAAAAATTTTTTACATACACAAAATTATTCTGATCATCAATTTTTAAGGGAAGGTTTTCAATATGGTTTTATATTAAAGTATTTTGGCCCAAGATCACCCAGGTTTTCTAAGAATCTTACAAGTTTAGACAAACAATATCCAGTTGCAGAGCAAAAGATTTACAAAGAAGTCCCATTGGGGAGGGTTGCGGGTCCTTTCATAGAACCACCTTTTCCAACATTACAAGTTTCTCCTTTAGGTCTTGTACCTAAAAAAGACGGTGACTACCGCCTCATTCACCACTTATCATATCCAGAATCTGCTTCAATAAATGATTTCATTGACCCAGAACAGAGCTCAGTAACCTATTCAACCATAGATGATGCTGCTGCCATTATTGAAAAATTAGGTCGGGGGGCATTTCTGGCGAAGTCGGACATTAAATCAGCCTTTAGGTTGCTACCAGTGAACAGCACTGATTTCGACTTGTTAGGTTTTCACTTCAATGATGGTTTTTATTACGACAAGATGCTACCTTTCGGTTGCAAAATAAGTTGTGCAATTTGGGACAGATTTGCTTGCTTTCTGCATTGGCTTATACAGGATTGCTCAAAAAATGCCTCAATCCTGCATTATCTAGATGACTTTCTTTTCTGTGGCAAAGAACTTCCCATTTGCAAAAATACGTTGGACATTTTTCTTTATCTGTGCAACGATCTGGGGGTCCCTATTGCAAAAGACAAAACAGTATATCCAACGCAGGTTCTTACGTTCTTGGGCATTGAGTTTGATACGATGGAAATGATCATGAGGTTACCGTTGGTAAAAATCGATGAAATCAAACAAAAGATTCTCGACATTATGGCACTTAAGAAGGTTACTCTTAAGCAACTTCAGTCTTTATTGGGTTTGTTAAATTTTGAATGTAGAGTTATAGCTCCAGGTAGGGCTTTCTGTCGAAGTTTGATTGATGCAACAATTGGCCTAAACAAACCTCATCACCATACCCGTGTAACGTTAGAAATGAAAGCAGACCTCAAAGTCTGGCTTGACTTCCTCCAATCATTTAATGGCATTTCAGTCATTACAGAAGGTATATTGGTGAATAATGAGACTCTACAACTCTACACTGATAGCACAGGGGGAGATAAGGGGGGCTTTGGTATATATTTTGCAGGCAAGTGGACATATGCTCAATGGCCCATTTCCTGGTTTGTACAAGGCATAACCCGTGACATGACCTTTTTAGAGCTTTTCCCGGTCCATATAGTTATTCAATTGTGGAAACATCAATTTGCCAACAATAGAATTTTGTTTTACATTGACAATATGGCGGTGGTACATGTCATAAACTCGACAACATCAAAGTCACAAAGGGTCATGAAAATTGTAAGAAAACTAGTTCTCACTTGTCTCAAACACAATATTTTGATTAAAGCAAAACACATACCTTCAAAATCAAATTTTATTGCGGATTCTATCTCTCGTTCACAGTGGGGCAAATTCCGACGGCTAGCACCGGCAGCAGATCCATGACCAACACCGCTTCCCAAGAATATGTGGGAAATTTAACAAGGGAGGCAAACAGACTTATACAGGGTTCACTATCAGCAAATACATACAAAGCTTACCAAGGGGCTCTCACCAACTTCAAAAAATTCCTGAATAATTGTGGGACCACATTGTATTTCCCCATTCCTGTTGATCATTTGCTTAATTTCATTGCCCACCTTTCTATTTCAGGTACAGCTTATAGAACAGCTGCACTGTACATTAGCGCATTATCATATATCCATAAATTAAGAGGCATACAAGATAACACTCAATCATTCATTGTCAAAAAAACCTTGCAGGGTCTCCACAAAAAGAGAGGTATCACTTTAGATTCTCGAATCCCATTAACTGTATCTATCTTGGAGCATGTAGTATCAGCATTGCCGTCAGTGTGTAGATCATCTTACGAGGCAGTGTTATTTTAGACACTTTTCTCAATTGCATATCACGGCTTGCTTAGAGTAAGTGAAGTTTTGAATATCCATAGGGCACACATCACGTTTACTAGAAGCAAGGTCAGCATCTTAATTCCCAGGTCCAAAACTGACCAAATGGGAAATACAACAACATTGCATATTTCCAAACAGTTAAATTCGGATATTTGCCCAGTACAGTGGGCACTCAGGTTTTTGCAGCTGCGCCCTAATGATGGTCCCCTTTTATGCTTTATTCATGTCGACAATAAGGGTGTAACAAGATACCAATCAACTACGTGCTTCAAAAAGCACTTCAATTCAGGAACATTCAAGGACACTTTAGACCACTTAGTTTTAGAATAGGCAGGGCTACAGATCTTGCAAAACAGGGGTTTCCAGATTCAGAAATAAAATCTTTCGGCCGGTGGGAGTCAAAAGCTTTCAGAAACTACATAAGATTATAACATGTTAGCATTGTTAAATGGAATACAGGCTAATTTTGCCAAAGTATTCCAGGTTTCAAGACGATTTGGATAGTGGGATCTTCAATACCTTTATCGGCTGGTGAGGAGGCAGGGAGGAGACCGGGTGGAAAGAATCTTAATCTTGGGATGGACATCACTTGGAAGGGAATTAGAGGGCTGAAATGGGAAGATCTTGACAAAGTGTTAACAGATGAACTCAAACACCAACCACACCCAGATGTACTAGTCATTCACGCAGGGTCAAATGATCTAACTACGGCTGGCAATACTGCACTTAGATTTTCACATGAAATTCAATGTAGTTTGTATCGTTATAATGTATTGCTTCCTAAGACTTTGCTCATTTGGTCAACAATGCTTCCCCGTCTTTATTGGCATGGTGCACCTCTTGGCAAGGGTGGTGCTAAGATTGATTTAAAACGGCGTAAGGTGAATAAGGCCATTAGAAAATTCATTAAATCCGAAGTTAATGGGGCTTGCATTTTTCATGACAAAAATATCAATGTGCATCAAAGCAGTTTATTTAGATATGATGGAACTCATTTATCTGAAAGGGGGAATAAGGCTTATTTGAATAATATCCAGGGTGGTTTGGAATTCATTTTAGGGGGAAAGGGCAAAATTTTCCCTCCTCAGTAATGCCCTTTGTTTATCTAGTCAGATTTCAGTTGCGATGACCTGTAATTTCCTAGTTTAGGATTGCTATATATATAAATATTAATTTTGGTGCAAATTGTTGTGTGGAACATCATATCGATGTTAGTGGCGGGGTCAAGGGAGACATCAGCCTTGTACACGCTTAACCTGTTTGTCTCTGCCCATCTGCATCAAAGCATGAGGGGGTGTCATGGCTGTGTTTTAACATGGAAGTTAAATGCCATTGAGGAAATGTGTAGAATAAATGTAAATTGCTTGGGATCTGCAGCATTTCAGTGCTCAGACCCCCTCTACCTATATAAAAGTAGGAAAGGCTACAGGCTGGTTGGTGTTAAAATTCTAAACCAGGTAGCAAGCCAGAGGCAGGGTGTAAAAGCTGTGCAGCTTGTGTGCCTAGCCACCATGCGTGTGTCAGGCATGGGGTTCCATGGCACTCGCATCTAAGCGAGGCCACTAGTTTGCCTGTTTGTTTATGGTATCCTAGTTGTCTCCCTTGACTCCTACAAAATTTGCGGCCATTTTCATCCAACATTGTGTGTGTTGTATTATTATGATCTTGTTTCTCAATAAATTAGTAAAGTTACAATTGGTGTTTTCAATTCTCAGAGCTGTCTGGAAGACAGTCTCAGTATAATGGTATTGAAAAGGCAGAGAAAGCAATATATAATGGGCTGCAATATTCAATTAATATAGATTATTGAAATTAATATGAGATAATCTCATTTAATTGTTTGGAAAGCATTAAACATAAGACACAACTTGGTACAAGTTATCTAGTTCATGGGAAAGTCAGCATCAGGATGAGTTAACTAGTAAAGCAACTTCCTCTTTCTCTTCAACATCTCAGCCATTTTGGTCATTAGTAAAAGTTACCCACCCACCACTCCCAATTTAAGAAAAAAAAAAAATATATATATATATATATATATATATATATATATATATATATATATATATATATATATATATATATATATATATATATAGTATAAATCCACACACGTATTGTTATAATAAAAAAATCACAACACCGAAATAAACTCAACCGGTTTCATTTCCAATCTTCAGGAGTTTGACAATACAATGCTTAGTTACACAAAATCAACATTCATATTGTGACGTCATAAAGCGTCAATACTTAGTCGCGCTTTAGCAAAGTTCATTATGACGTCATGATAATACGTACGTAAGTTATTACGGGAAATTAGATTTTTTTTATACAAATAATACAGTTATATTATGCGGGTAAAAGTATATTTCTTAAATGAAATATAATTATGTTGCATTCAAAACAGGTTTATTTCTGTTTATAAAATGTTTTTCTTTAGTTTCACGTTCTTTTTCTGTAGTATCCCTTCGGAATTTGTAGAATGGAAAGACAGTAAAATTAGGGGTTTTATTTTTGGCACAGTTTCTGATGTGTTCGCTTACGGCGGTACACTGGTATTTTGGTTCCCTAATTTGTTGTCGGTGTACGGTCATTCTGTGTCTCAGGGTGTCTCCTGTCTGGCCGATATAATTTTCACCACAACCGGCGCAGGTTATTACATAAATAAGATTAGAACTGGTGCATGACATTGATGTTTTAATAGTAAATACGCTTCCAGTTTTAAATTGAAATTTGGATCCCTCTGTCAGGTATGGGCAAGTACTGCATCTAGGCTTGTTGCATCTATTGATGTTTGCTGGTTCATTGTTGTTAGTAGAAAAGGACGCTTTTGTAAGAATGGATTTGAGAGACGGACTTTGTCGTTTACTCTTAATGATCTGTGAAGTTTCTAATATTTTTTTCATGTCTGGATCGTCCTCTAAAATTGGCAGATTGTTCCTAATAATGTTGAAAATTTCCGGATTTCTTGGGTTATGTGTTGACACGTATGGTATAACATTATTTACTTGTTTATTTTTCACTGTAAGTAGATCTTTTCTTTCTTGAGATTTGGCTTTGTTTATTCCGTTTTCAATCAATTGTATAGGGTAGTGTCTTTGAAGGAGTAGTTCTTGTAGTTCTGTAAGGCGAGATTCCAAGATTTCTGCATCGGAAATTATTGTGCAAAGACGTCTGGCTAAATTGTATGGGATATTATTTCTGGTGTGTCTAGGGTGACAAGAGTCAAATATTAGGTATTGTTTGGTATCTGTTATTTTGTAGAAAACATCCGTTATCAAACGGTTTTCTTTTTTAATAACCATTACATCGAGAAAGGATAACTTATTACTATCCGATTCCATGGTGAATTTCAAAGTGGGGCTCAGGTTGTTGAGAATATTCAAAAATTCCATTAGTTGATCTTCACTTTTGTCCCATATGACGAAACAGTCATCTAAGTAGCGTATCCACGACTTCCTTATAAAATTTTCAAAGTCCTGCCCGAATTTTTCTTTCACGGTTAAATACAGTTTTTCCTCTAAGAATCCTAGGACAAGTGTAGCATAAGTCGGCGCAACTTTGGTTCCCATTGCCGTGCCTAATTTTTGTCTGTAGACCATGTCATTAAAATGCATGAAATTATTTTCCAAGATTAATTGAAGGCTTTCTAAAACAAAGTTTTTTGGAAAACTGTCATTCAAAAGACTAGGAAATCTGTCTATCCAGTGTTCTATTGCGATGAGTCCAAGATCATGTGGAATGTTAGAATAGAGATTGGTGACATCAAATGAAACCAAAATGGATTCAGGGTTGACTTTCTCAGGAATTGTATTAAGAAAATCTACTGTGTCTCGTATATAACTTTGAACTTTGGTAACATACGGTTTCAATAATATATCCAATAGATTACTTATCCTGTGAGTTTCACATGTTGGTCCCGCAACTATGGGTCTAATTGAGAGATCAGCTGGACTTGCAACACTTATATATGTTGATCCGGAAATTTTGCATTCATCTTTAATTGTCTGGCTTTTATGTATCTTTGGCAAACCATAAAAGTTACTGGTTTTAATGTTAAATGACAAAAGATATGCGGTTTCCTTGGCAGTAAGTTTTTGTCCGTATTCATCTATGATAGTCTCGAGTTTTTGCATGACCTTCTTACTTTCGTACGTAAGTTGTTTTTCATAGTATGAACTATTTTCTAGCACAGGAAGACATATAGATTTATAATATTCACGATCCATTATGACTACAGCGCTCCCTTTATCCGCTTCCTTAATGATAATGTTTTCATAATGTCTTAAATTATCAATAGCATTCCATTCTAATTTGTTCAAGTTATTTCTGGTGGTATTATTTCTGCCGCATTGTTCGAGAGGAAAGGTTTTCACCGTATTAATAAATTTATCTAAATTTTGGTTCCTACCTTTAGATGGCATAAAATCACTTTTATTGGCTACAATAGATTCGTCATCATTTTCTTTATCCAAGAAAAATTCAGCAAGTCGTAATCTCCTACAAAATGCGTCCGTATCATTTGTAATTTCCTCTATGTTTTTAGAGCGTGGTGTAGGGGTAAATTTTAATCCCTTTTCGAGAATTTTAACTTCAGTATCCGTAAACATTCGACTAGATAAATTAATTACTTTTGGTTCGTGTTTTTGGTCTGGTCCTTTGTTTTGCGCTACGTTATTATGTTTTGTCTTGGGCCATATCCTAAAAAAGAATTTCCCGGCGTTGTATAATTTTTTCTTTTTTTCCCGTTCTGCTTGTATGGTCGTTCGTGATAGGGAATCACTGGGCGTCCTTGGTTTCCGTTGTATGTCCTGGGATTACTGTTTGACGGGTAATTGAAATTGTTTGAGTTGGAATCTGTTGTAGATCCGTAATTCCTTGATTCAGGTCCACTTTGTTTTTTGGGATTGGTATTTCCTGATTTCAGGAATGGATTTTTATCTTGATGTTCCTGTTGAAATTTTGCCGCATATTTTTGGAACCATGCTTCTGATTTTATCCATCGTTGTATTGATTTTTGTTCTTCTAATAAACATTCATCTTCCCACATGCGCTTTAATATGTTTAAAGCTGAACAAGTAGAATAAATGTAAATTGCTTGGGATCTGCAGCATTTCAGTGCTCAGACCCCCTCTACCTATATAAAAGTAGGAGAGGCTACAGGCTGGTTGGTGTTAAAATTCTAAACTAGGTAGCAAGCCAGAGGCAGGGTGTAAAAGCTGTGCAGCTTGTGTGCCTAGCCATCATGCGTGTGTCAGGCATGGGGTTCCATGGCACTTGCATCTAAGCGAGGCCACTAGTTTGCCCGTTTGTTTATGGTATCCTAGTTGTCTCCCTTGACTCCTACAAAATATGCGGCCATTTTCATCCAACATTGTGTGTGTTGTATTATTATGATCTTGTTTCTCAATAAATTAGTAAAGTTACAATTGGTGTTTTCAATTCTCAGAGCTGTCTGGAAGACAGTCTCAGTATAATGGTATTGAAAAGGCAGAGAAAGCAAAATATCATGGGCTGCAATATTCAATTAATAAGGATTATTTCAGAAGGGTGGAATTTTAAACATCACAGAAGGATTTCTTTATTTTCTAGAAATTTACTATTTGCATGATTCCAACGAAGTAAGGCCAAAAAATATAAACCAATCCAGGCATCCATTATTTGTTTGAATCATCTATCCTTAATTAAACTAAGAATTTTTGTTAAAATAAGATTTAAAAAAAAAACACATAATTTATAGTAAAGCGGACATTGGTGTACTTTGGAGATTTTTGAGGGACTGAGCCTGTCATTCTAGTATGTAAATGTTATTTAGTGGCCTTATACTCGTATAAGGGTTATAGTGTTTTAGTTTACTATGCTATAAAATGTAGATACAAACATTCTGAAATATGTCATCTTTCAGATGTTTTCTTTAAATTTTTGATTTTCATCAACAATGATATAGTTGTTTGACCAGTTCCGAATAAGAAACCGATTCGGCGGTGCTTTAAATATATATATTGGGCATTATTTTAAAATCTAAGCATTTTGACAAAGTAGTTTAATGACTTGAGGAATTAAATAATGTTTCGTAAGAGTTCAGCCATGCAAAATTGATTTAATTTATTCTACTAGTTATGAATAAGCCAACGAGTTCCGAATAAATTAGTGGTTCCCATGATTGAAATAACCCGTCCCACACATTATCTATTTACATGCCTGGGAAAAATTAAATACTTGATTACCAGTAAGTGAGTTATATTTCCAAAGAATAAAGAGAAATTAGGAATAGCAGGAGTTCACTATAGGATAACCCGCCTCCCATATAGACGGACGGACATCATCATGACTATATTATCCCCCTGCTTTTCAAGCACGTAAATAATAACATGCAGTCTCGTTTATAATGAAGAGAAAACAGAGAACGAACATATTATAATACAGTGTTTATAACGGAAATTAGGAACTAGTATATTGACAACACGAAAATATTCATCCAGTGTTCTAATAATTTACTATCGACACAATTGTGGTGTTTGTTAAACTACATATCAAACTTAATTGTGAAACCTGAAAAGTTATTCTTTAATATTACGACTGATGTATTTTAATAGCATTTCACACAAAAAATAATTAAAAATCTTATTTCATTTCAAAGTTATTAAAACTTCAAATTTTTTGGCGGGTTTGATTGACACATCCTTGCACTTTCACAAATCTTAACTAAGGATTAAGAATAAAGTTAAGATTTGTGAAATTGCCAAAAAATTTAAAGTTTTAATAACTTTTAAATGAAATAAGATTTTTAATTAACTTTTGTGTGAAATGCTATTAAAATATATCAGTCGTAATACTATAGAGAAAATATTAACTTCAAATCTGTGTCCAAGTACCTTTAATGTTTTCTGATTGTGACAGATAGAGACGTACCCGATGAGCTTATATTCTGACTACATCCTGATACTTTGTCACACGATGAACAGTTACATTTCTCTAAGCAAAATGTCCAATAAAATCTGTATTTTCAATATAAGATAAAACGTAGATACTTCTTTTGACCTTCACATTTTTTTTTAACTTTTCTGTAATTCGTGCAGCATACATGTAACTGTGGTTCTCTGCAAGACAACACGATTCTGTTATACTACTCAATTGATTAAAATACATAAATAACTGAAGTATTTAAAAAACGAGTGATTCAAATGAATAATAAAAGAGAAATAAAACAACTCACTTGTCACAAATGCCACTAGTTACGGTATTTGAGTATAGGATGCAAAGATGAGAAAACACCACAATAATTCACAACTTAATCTTTTATTCATTTTGTATCAACTACAAGTTTGTACACTGACCGATCCTGTACATCGTATGTGAAAAATGTCTGTAATGAAAAGGGAAAAAATCCAATAAATAACTTAACTTTGTACAGCAAAACCCGGTTATAGTGAAGTTTGGGAATCTGTGAATTTTATTCGCTATATCCCTCATTCGCTATATCCCTAATTCATTATATCCGTATAACGAATTCGTAAAAGTATTTAAAGCGAATTAGCAATAACAACGTTTTTCTTTAAGTACGTCTACCATATATAATAGGTAATTAGCAGTTATTACAAAATATAACATGGATATCTAAGATTTATCATGAATTGAATTTTATATACCTTTACTTATCGAGAATAAATTCAGATTATTTTGAAATATTCATAACTTCGTTATCAAAGATGTAAAATTTCTTATTTTTAACCTCTACGGGACTCAAAATCAGTTCGCTATATCCATAAATTCGCTATATGGAAGTTCGTTATAACCGTTAAATTTTACAAACTTCTGTTAAGAATTTTGCTGGAAACCCAAAAAACCTCCGTGTTCGTATTAAACGATGTTTACTGTATACCATTCATACAACTATTTTTTTAATTACAAAAAAAAAAAACAAACAAACAAACAAACAAACAAACAAACAAAATATTAAGAATTCATTGCTTTTAAAAAAAAACAGTTATGTTTGTTTGAAACATTTTATAATTACTTGGAGGCTGTTAGTTTTCAGCATTGTAACAAATATAAGAACATAGGAATAAAAATTATCTAATACTGAGATGTTTCGAATGATGGAAATAAAGAGTAAACTTAAGGCAACAAGAACTTTTATTTATGATATTCTTAAGGTGATTTAAAAATTATGCCTCGTGGGGAAATAACACATGTAGTTGCGTTTGATAATTTTGTTCTAATTTAAATCAAAAATGCAATGCAAGGTTTTTCTTTTATCTGTTTCACATCGTAAACCTTTAGCTTTTTCCAAAAATAGCCAAAAACACTTGAACAGATTATCTTCCTTATTATAATTTAAATTTTGTGTGAAATTTGGATGATTTTCTCCGTGAGAATCTTATACAATTGCATAACTATAGAAATTAATTTATATGCAATGCATTACTCCAGATTTTACAATTATTTAGTTGTTCAATTATTTTAAATCCTTCGATTAGTTTACCCATGGGTCATATCTTCTTTGATATTACATGGAGAACGGTACCAAATTTCTACATCAGTCAAATAAAGTCTAAAACAATAGCAGAACAGTTTTTTTTCAATGAAGCATAAAATATCTTTAGTACATTAAACATTTACAGAATTTCTTAAGATAAAACCTCTTATAGTTATTATTAAGCTATTCTTAAGCAATGTGAGATTGTATCAGTACAATACCTTCTGAAAAAAAAAAAACACTACCAAATGTTCATCATGCTACTTCTTTTAACTGCACACTATGAGTTTCTACAAACAAAATATGAAAAAGTATTTCATTTTCAAATTGATAAATGTTTATCTTCGTTATGTGTACTTCAAACTGGAAGGATGCCATGCAGGATTGATATGGTTTGGTTGTTTTTATCTCAATGAGGATATGGAGAAAGCGAACAATATTCAATATCAAAGTCCATAAAACGATACAAAATAGGAGCAGAGCAAACACGGACCTCCAAAAACTCAGAGGTGGGATCAGGTGCCATGGAGGAATGAGTATCCCCTGCCCACCGGTCAAACGGCTCCTTGTCATGATCGGGAAATGACGAAAAAACCAGTCGTCAATGCAGTGTATAAATAATGGACTACCAATTAGTATGAAAAACGTCAGTCAGCATTGGACTGAATGATAAAAAATTATTGTATTTGCTGACAAGGTGTATCGACAATAGAACTTACGAAATGATTACTTAAAATGAGACTGATGGTACTCTTGTTTGTCAATAATTTATCTACCTCGTTTTAGAAATTGTTCATATGTAGAGCATGCTCTTGTATATCGAATCAACTGAGATATAAGAACTCCATATGCACCTGAAGAAGGTATATTACTTCATAAATAATATTTATCTACCTCGTTTTAGAAATTGTTCATATGTAGAGCATGCTCTTGTATATCGAATCAACTGAGATATAAGAACTCCATATGCACCTGAAGAAAGTATATTACTTCATAAATAAGGAACGTTCACGATAGAAAAGTTAAAATTATCACTTTATCATAGAGCTTGGTTGTTAGATTACCATTAACGTCTTTTTGCAAGTAGAATATCCAAATATGAAACAACATACATGTATAGACTTGAGTTACTATATGTATTTATACATTCTGAAATGTGTAAACCTATAGGTTTAGCACAGACATATTGTTTGAACATTTTAAACTTAGATGACGATATTAATATCATAATCATTTTTAGTTTTTAGCAGTGAAAATAAAATGACATAAAGGTTTATTAAATCAGAATGTATATTATTAGTGACGCAGATTCGGTGACTTTATAATTGGAAAAAAGACTGTTACAACACACTTTGAAAAATTATGCACTTTGAAAAAAATTTTCAAAGTGCATTAAAATTTGGGACCAAGCTAACGCACTTTGAAAAAAATATTTTTTTTTTCAAAGTGCGTTAATATCGACCATATTAACGCACTTTGAAAAAAATGTAAAGATTGATCAATATTCCTTCAAATAATCGGTATGATAAATAATAAATCCTGGTTTGATTACTTTTTTATGATAAAGTCACTGTAGGACCTGAGATATTGACGTTTTAAATACTAGTATTTAAGGTTTTCATAAAATAAAAGGGAAAATTAAAGGGCCTTGAAAAAAAGAGTGACGATTGTTTAAGTTCATTAATTCGTTTCTTCTTCTTTTTTTTTTATTCTTGTCTTTGAAAAGAAGATGTTAAGGTGTATAGGGGACACTAATAGAGGACAGCGTCAAGCAACTTAGCATTTATTATAATAAAAAGGGGCAAATTTGATTGTTCAAAACTATGAAAATTCTTTTTCTCTCATACGTTTTACTGTACTTAAAAATTTCTACTTTTCATGTGTTTTTTATTAAAGAGTCATTCTCTGTAAGGACCACGGATGCCGTTCAAACGAATATCACAGATTTTAATAAAACATATATGAAAATATTATGAATGTGTATGAGATTTATTAGGTATATTTAAAATTTTGGGATGTGACCTATCCTCCAGGTTATGGCCCCCTAACACATTTTGTGGCTACCCCCATGTTTGAAAAGGTCAGTTTTCTCCTAATTTAACATAAAAAAATCAAAATAAATAATGCACTATGGCTGGATTGAGTGCATTAAATTGTGAAAATAAGGTGTGAAGTAAAGATAAAAAATTATTTTGCTTCATCACTAAAACTCCTTTTTATTTTAAAGAAATTTAATTTCCTCCCATTTTTAACCCTTAACAAATATGCTAAATAACCATAATTTCAGTGCCATTTTATGAAAAATCCCAAGACAGGTTTATAAAATATTAACAATATTTTGAAAGCAAACATACTTGATTATTTATTCATAATTATTCTGGGTGTGTGTTTTTTGATATAAAAAAATAAAATGCATTTGAAAATTTTAAAAAACCAGCATTTCACAAAAATATTATCTCCCTTTGTAGAACTCTCTAGTTCCAACAGTGAAAGGAGGTAAAAACAAAAGTATTTGTAAACATGACGTCTTGCTGGTTTGGAGTTCCTTTTCACAAGCTATGTGTTTTATTGATATTTTTATACAAAACTGCTTAGATTATACAGTATAGCTTCCTTGGCAGATGTGATATTGTTTGTTCTGAAGACATTCAACAACTCGTGAGTTTCAGCATATGTGAATCCTTGTACAGTTGGCATTGTAACATTATTGTGAGAATATTATTCACACCTCAGCTAGCTCTGTTGTTTTGTACTGGGATAGACAGGCACCCCTGTGTGTGTACATGCACTATATACACAGCTGTTGACACTTGGTCAACTTGATAATAAACACCTTTTGTTTAAACACCTGGGTTCTCAGCTAGTCTGACCAACCCCCCTCTGGCAGGGCATGTGTATATACATTGAACCTTTACTATTTTCAATTGTACAGTCATGCTTTACACACGTTAGGACACACATAAGGAAATATGAATTTTGTTAATTTTGATAATTCATGACAAATTAATAAATAAAGACCTTTTAAATTAGTAATAACTGAAAATATTCATAGTTTCCTTATGTTCCCAGCTCTAGCCACATGGAGGCCTCCTTCAAGGTATCACACCGGTAATTGACCAATCAAAATGAACTTAGTCAAATGTAGGTCCATATATATAGAATTAATTTTCTTTTCTTTTGAGGCGTTTTTCTATTTTCTTCCAAGCCATTTTTACAACTTTGGTACCTGTGCCTAGTAAATTTTATGTACTTTGTGAATAAGTAAAGGTTTTTGACAGGAACTATTTTTTTCAGGGCATAGGAGGCTACTTCCTGTGATGCACTCGAGGTGTTAATAAACAAAGTGAAAACACGTGGATTTGAGGGTAGCTCTGTTTGCAGATGGAAAAAGTTCGAAAATGCCGTGTGGGTACCCTGTTTTTTGGTGTCAGCTAATGTGACAGGTAATGTTTAATACCTCCTGCTAAATATTTTTTCATGTAAACAAATACCCGATTTTTAACGATTTTTTATTCTATATAGAATTATATAGTGAAAACAATTACCGGTGTGATACCTTGAAGGTGATTATGAAAAATCATTTAAATCCTTATTAAAGACATTTTTAATTTTTAAAAGGCATATTTCAACAGAATATGTGATTTTATTAACTTTTTGTTAGAAAACACACAATTTTAAAATTAGAATTAGAATTTATTTTTCACAGATTTCTGTGTAAAAATTAACAATAGGTTATTTTTTACACTCAATACTTTAAAATATGAGTGAAAAGGTAGCATTATGCATCTAAAATGTAGAAAGAAGTCAGAGAATGTTGTTTTTTCATTTTATATGACTTAACATTATTTGCACCAGCTGACCGCAGTCAATTGTAGTATCTACAGACTTTGCGGTAAAGGGTGTTAAAGCTGATTTTTCAAGAATAGACTCATTCTATGTCTGCGAATGAATTTTCAGCACAAGCGACAACTGCGATAAAATGTAAACAAGTAAATATGTTCTCACAGATTTATAATTTCTACAGACACATTTTTTATTCTAATTTATTCACACCTCCATTGATACATATATTACTGCATTGGAAGAAAAGAAATAATGAAATGAGTCAGATCTGTCTAATAAACTTCATACATAAGCTACATAAGTAAAATTCATTAAAAAAATTTCACAGGAAGGAAGGTTATGACCAGAAAATCCTTAAGTACTGTTAGAGTCTGCATGATAATACTTCTTCAGAGTTCTAACCATGCATCATACATGTAGTGCAGAATGTCACTTAGCACCATGGCATGCCTCTTGTGGTTCTCAGGACTTTATTCATGCTTTTGCAGCTGACATTCATGTTTTTTCAGTTTGTCGGAAACTGTTTTTTGTTATTTTTTCAATTATATGTAGGTGTTGACTGTCACTTTTGATTTAAGTCTCAGTCAGTGATGCTTATATGAGCATGATCTATTAAGGATATCATTGTACTGAAATATTAATGAATTGCAAAATTAACTGATGAAGAAATTTGGCATATTTACATAATCAAAATATCAGAATAACTATAATTCAGCTAATAAGGTGCACCTTTCTTCTCAGATCACCTCCTATAAATTTTATCAGCAGTTTTTGTACACCCACCCACCTCAAAGAATCATGGAGGATGTCCTGAAACTGGTCTCTGTGATGCATTTTGTCACATATAAAAGTGTTCAAACCCATAAAAATGTTTAATATTTATATTTTAAAATTTAAATTTTTCTTTTTTATGTAAATTTGGTGAAACAAAAAGATGTAATCTTGCAAAAATCATGGAAATTCATTAAACACCTTTGGAATTCCTGGGTCAACCCATGAAAAGATAGTAATTATGCATGTTAAATTGAAATTTCATGGCTAATTCGTGTGTTAAGAGAAAGCCAGTTGCATAAATCACAACAATAGATTACATCTGAATTGTTGTCTCCATTTTCTTATCATCAAAGCCAGTTTATTGGAGTGTTGGAGCTGTCAAGAATCTCCCTAGATGCTGATATCATTTAGACTGCCCTGAGTTACAACACAGCATTTATTAGATAAACTTCTGCACAGCAGCTTGTAAACAAATACCTAGGCTTTATTTGGAACATAAATTGACCAGATACAGTTTTCATTATCAACCCAAAATTTAACAATTTCTGTATTTTTGTTCATTCTTTGAAGGGGAAAATGCAACTTTGTTATGTAATAATTACATAATGGTCTTAGACTTGTAACCTCTGTTTTGTTTGTTGTGAAGAACAAAGCATATACTCTCCACAGATAAAAAATTGGTTGCCAAGCTTATTCTTTTAATGATGAAATTCTGCTTCAAAAGATGCACAAAAATCTGCTTCCAGAATGCTCTGTGTGTTATTCTTGACTGCTCTGGAGTAAGGGAGATAAATGCTTCATATCTTCAGAAATAAGGGGATTTAGATCACCAGACTTAAGGATGTTGGGGACAATTATTTAATGAATCTCAGGTGCAAAAATGAATAAAATCAAACACCTTCAAAGGTCCTTCAAGGTATCACACCGGTAATTGACCAATCAAAATGAACTTAGTCAAATGTAGGTCCATATATATAGAATTAATTTTCTTTTCTTTTGAGGCGTTTTTCTATTTTCTTCCAAGCCATTTTTACAACTTTGGTACCTGTGCCTAGTAAATTTTATGTACTTTGTGAATAAGTAAAGGTTTTTGACAGGAACTATTTTTTTCAGGGCATAGGAGGCTACTTCCTGTGATGCACTCGAGGTGTTTATAAACAAAGTAAAAACACGTGGATTTGAGGGTAGCTCTGTTTGCAGATGGAAAAAGTTCGAAAATGCCGTGTGGGTACCCTGTTTTTTGGTGTCAGCTAATGTGACAGATAATGTTTAATACCTCCTGCTAAATATTTTTTCATGTAAACAAATACCCGATTTTTAACGATTTTTTATTCTATATAGAATTATATAGTGAAAACAATTACCGGTGTGATACCTTGAAGGTGATTATGAAAAATCATTAATCCTTATTAAAGACATTTTTCATTTTTAAAAGGCATATTTCAACAGAATATGTGATTTTATTAACTTTTTGTTAGAAAACACACAATTTTAAAATTAGAATTAGAATTTACTTTATTTTTCACAGATTTCTGTGTAAAAATTAACAATAGGTTATTTTTTACACTCAATACTTTAAAATATGAGTGAAAAGGTAGCATTATGCATCTAAAATGTAGAAAGAAGTCAGAGAATGTTGTTTTTTCATTTTATATGACTTAACATTATTTGCACCAGCTGACCGCAGTCAATTGTAGTATCTACAGACTTTGCGGTAAAGGGTGTTAAAGCTGATTTTTCAAGAATAGACTCATTCTATGTCTGCGAATGAATTTTCAGCACAAGCGACAACTGCGATAAAATGTAAACAAGTAAATATGTTCTCACAGAATTATAATTTCTACAGACACATTTTTTATTCTAATTTATTCACACCTCCATTGATACATATATTACTGCATTGGAAGAAAAGAAATAATGAAATGAGTCAGATCTGTCTAATAAACTTCATACATAAGCTACATAAGTAAAATTCATTAAAAAAATTTCACAGGAAGGAAGGTTATGACCAGAAAATCCTTAAGTACTGTTAGAGTCTGCATGATAATACTTCTTCAGAGTTCTAACCATGCATCATACATGTAGTGCAGAATGTCACTTAGCACCATGGCATGCCTCTTGTGGTTCTCAGGACTTTATTCATGCTTTTGCAGCTGACATTCATGTTTTTTCAGTTTGTCGGAAACTGTTTTTTGTTATTTTTTCAATTATATGTAGGTGTTGACTGTCACTTTTGATTTAAGTCTCAGTCAGTGATGCTTATATGAGCATGATCTATTAAGGATATCATTGTACTGAAATATTAATGAATTGCAAAATTAACTGATGAAGAAATTTGGCATATTTACATAATCAAACTAGATACTGTCATGAGACAGTAATACCCGCACTAAGGTGTTTGCCTCTAAATACACACTCCTACATATTGGGCGGCTTTCCAAGGAAATAGTCAAAATAATTCTATAATTTACATGTATTAATCAAATTGATTAAGAAATTCTCAGACCCTGTGACCTATAACTCAGAACCTCTTATATTTACTTTATACATGCTTAATTCATTATATACCAGTCTGAATTTTATTAATGATGTAAATTCATGCACGGATCTGTCGGGGGGGGGGAGGGGGTCAGGACCCCCCCCCCTGGAATTTACAAGGTTAAAAAATGTATATACTAAAACAAGGAAAAAGTTACAATGGACCCCCCTTGGAAAATGCAGATCCCCCCCCTGGTAAACACGAATATGTGTAAAATAGGTATGAAAAGTTAAACATTTGCGGCAATAGAAGTCACCACTACCCCCACCCCACCTCCACATTATAGGTTTTTGACGTTTGGGTGAGATTTACTTTAGGTTTTTTTTTTTTTTGGATTGTCAATTTCTGGGATAGGATTTTTTTTGACTGAGGGGGACCCCCCCCCCCCCCGGAAAAAAATTCTGGATCCGCGTCTGAAATTAGATTTTGATATATGTTTGGCTCATAATAGGAC